>NC_056751.1:810070021-810352521 GCF_019279795.1 Protopterus annectens | reverse complement strand
CTTCATCCAGGACCACTACTGATAAAGACAGACAACACCACAGTTATGTGTTACATAAACAAGCAGGGGGGGTACACATTCGTACCCCCTTTGCAGACTAGCCATGGTCTTGTGGAACACAGCCTTGACTTACCAAATACATCTTCAAGCTCAATTTCTGACAGGAAAACAAAATACTCTGGCAGACGACCTAAGCAGAAATCTTATGGACCCGCACGAATGGAAACTGCATCCACAAATCTTCAGCATGTTAACACAGAAGTGGGAGAGCCCAGACAGATCTATTTGCCTCTCCCCAAAATTATCAGTTGGACAAATTCTGCACAAGAACTCATCACATAGAAGCATGGAAAGTGCATGCCCTATCCTTCAGCTGGAAAAACCTATCAATCTATGCCTTTCCCCCTCTGCCTCTACTCTCCAATGTCTTACTAAAAATCAGACCAGAAAAACCAAAAATGATCCTCGTTGCTCCGGACTGGCCTCGCCAGCACTGGTACCCACTTCTAAGGAATATGTCTCAACTTCCTCCATGGTACTTGCCTCAGATACCTCATCTGTTGTCTCAGCAGAACAGTCAAATTCTGCACACTCAGCTCCAAACTCTGAATCTTGCAGCATGGCTGATCAGTTAATTATTCAAACAACACCTGTCAGTAAATCTGTGATGGATGTCATTTTGGAAGCCAGAAGGCCTAGTACTAGAAAAATTTATGCTGATAAATGGAAGAGATTCTGTGCTTGGAACCAAGCACAAGGAACAGACACAGCAAAGCCCAATATTCCTCAGATCTTGCAATATTTGGCTGAGGTGCTTGACAAGGGCCTATCTTTTTCTTCAATAAAAATCCATGCCTCTGCCATCTCAGCTCATTACAACACAGAGCCCTCCCCTCTTTTCTCATCCTCTGCTTAAACAGTATCTTAGAGGGGCCAAAAAGTTAAGCCCCCCCCCCCAGAAGATCACCATCTCCTGCATGGGACCTCAATTTTGTGTTGGAAAAACTCACCCTGCCTCCTTTTGAACCAGCAGCTACTGCGGATATAAAAAATTTTATCTTGGAAAACAGCTTTTCTCTTGGCAGTCACTTCAGCAAGAAAGGTTTCAGAACTACAGGCTCTCGTGGCAGTGGAGCCTTTTGTTAAATTTTACCCGAACAGGGTGTCCCTTAGGACCAATCCTTCTTTTATGCCTAAGGTGGTATCCAGTGTGGCTCTTAACCAGACCATTCACCTGCCAGCATTTTACCCAAATCCGTAGAACAAGGGGGAGCAGATTCTGCATTCATTGGATATACACAGACAACTAAGATTCTACTTAAACAGGACCAAATCACTAAGAAAGTCTGAGCAACTACTGGTAGCATTTGCTGCAGGGTCTGAGGGGAAGGCTATATCAAAGCAGACTATATCAAAGCAGACTATTTCTAAGTGGATAAGCCACTGCATTCGTTTCTGCTACTTGCACCATGGTAAACATGTGCCCAAGAGGATCAGAT
The DNA here is from genome assembly GCF_019279795.1 of Protopterus annectens. Classification (NCBI taxonomy): domain Eukaryota; kingdom Metazoa; phylum Chordata; order Ceratodontiformes; family Protopteridae; genus Protopterus; species Protopterus annectens. The sequence continues at coordinate 810,351,022 of NC_056751.1, read as the reverse complement.
CACATTCCACCAGGGCTGCCTCTACTTCAGATTTTCTCAGAGGGGTTCCAACCAAAGACATTCTAGAAGCTGCTGCTTGGAGCTCTGTTCATACCTTTACAAAGCATTATCATTTGCCTCTCTTCTCCAAATCCAGGGCAGGCTTTGCCACTACAGTTCTGCAGGGCCTTATAGCCATTCCTAATGCTGTTTAGTTCCATCCTCCCATCCATAGCTTTGGGATTCTACCCAAATGTAATGACTGCAGCAGTGAAACAAAAAATGTAGATGTTAGAGTGTATTCACTGTTGCAGTCCGGGTTACCCACCCGCCATCCCCCTTTCTATATCTTTTCTTTCCTTCACTATACACAAAAGCCTTTGTGGTGTTTTTGCTTTTAGATGAAGGTAACGTTTGTTTCTAAAAGTGCATTTATATATATTTACTGTTTGTTTATATATATATATATATATATATATATATATATATATATATATATGTGTGTATATATATTTGCTCCCCATTTGGGGGGCACCTGACATCTGGGGCAAGAAAAACTGAATAAAATGGCGTCAGCTGCATGTTTTATACCCCTGACGACTTGACATCATGGAAGAGGAGACAGCAACCTACGCAGGACCCAAGACTTTGTTATTCAGGCCGACTGAGGGCAACCTGCCAGCAGATTACCCAAATGTAATGACTGCAACAGTGAATACACTCGAACATCTACAAGTGTACACAGCTGTACTTTTCTAAGGCCTAGGGTATGAACCGCATGCAAAAAAATGACCCAAGCTCAGGTACCTGCTTCCTTGCTTCAGTCTCAAATGCTTAAAATGGCAGAAGACCTTATAATGCTTATCAGGTGAAGCCAGGCTACCCCTTCCGAAAGAAAAAGACTTGTCCCCAGTAGATTTATCTCAACAGGAGTCCTATGACTCTGATGCATCTGAATATGAAGATATGCAGCCCCTCTCTGCTTATGAGGATTCTGATGCAGAGGAATCCATCCCTTCAGCCTCTCCACCGAGGACTTTTCCTTTAGAGAAACCCTACTCACTTTGAGAGTATTTCCAATGGGAATGTCAGGGCTATCCTCAGTCAAAGGAGAGACTCAGGGAATTCTTAGATCTTCCACAGCACAGACCTCTGGCCATTCCTCCTGTCCTGGATGTTGTGGATGATGATTTTATGGTGTCTAGTCTGACCCCTGACACCCTCCTTCCTGCTCCCAGGAAACTTGACAGGTATTAGAGTCTCTGACTCTCTCAAATTCCTTTTCAAAAATCCTGCTGCTGACCCAGAGGTAATCTCTCAAGGACCTAAAGAAATCAAAGCAACTTGAACCAGGAATCCCACCCCTTCAGATAGGAATTCCCGAGCATTAGACATTTGGGGTAAAAAAGTATACATCTCTGCTACTCTTGATATTGGAGCATTAAATTGTCTGTTTCGGATGTTGAAATGTCAGCAACGTACCATGGAACTCCTGAAATAAAAAATATCTTCTTTCCTTGTTTGTGCAGAAAATAGAGTTACAAGAGTTAATGCATTCTGCAAGTCAAGTAGCTAATCACACCTTATGTGGTTTTGAAGCCCTAGAAGCATCTTGCCAGGGCAGCAGTCACTGGTTCTGTCCTTAGAAGGCATGCTTGGCTTAAGGAACAGACCTTGCCAGGCCATGTCAAATCCAAATTATTGGATGCACCCTTGGACAAAGATAACCTATTTGGCACCAAGGCAGAAGAGGTCTTAAAAAAGATGGAAGAAAAAGCTAAATTCTATGTCGACAGACTTCTTTACAGGTCCAGCCACTGGGGTCAGTAGACATTGCTCCTCCAAGCACTGGTCCTTTCCTGCCCCCTGCAGGTCAGCTCAGCCCAGACAACAGCCACAGGGAATGCAGAGATCTAAGCAGTGAAGTTCCTCCTCTTCAAAACCAGGGAGTGCAAAGCCCACCCCCTTATGGTAAGAACTCACAATGACTTTACACTTCCACCCCCTCCATCTGCTCACCTGTTCTTGCCCCTAGGAAGAAAACTGTCCTTTCATGCAAGCAACTGTGCCACCATTACCAATGACCGCTGGGTCCTCAACATAGTATCCCAGGGATACAAATTTTATTTCCACACACCGCCCAACCCCAAAAGGGTTCCCAGGTCTCCCCCCAAACCAGTGGGCAGAGGCCAAAAAGCAAGTCCTTTCCCTGCTCTCTATGAGGGCAATAGAGCATTTTCTTGCAGAACAGATAGGTCAAGGTTTGTACTCTAGACTCTACCTTTGCTTTCCAAGGATGCTTGGTTAGCCACCCTAGACCTTAAAGAGGCCTACCTACACATCCCAATCAGGGAATCATGCAGGAAATACCCAAGTTTCAGGGCAGGATCACTGCACTTTCAGTTTTCTGCGCTTCCCTTTGGCTTATCCACTACTGCCAGAGTTTTCACAAATTGTCTGGCTCCCGCCATTGCTTTTTGCAGACAAAGGAATATTCAGATTTAGAGCACGAAACACAGAAATCCTCTACCAACTAATAAATATAGTTGAAGTAGCAAACAAACACCAACTGTATCACAGCTAGGAAGTTTATTATAAAATAATATAATAAACTTCCTAGCTGTGGTACAGTTGGTGTGTTTGCTACTTCAAATATTCAAATTTACCCATACTTAGACTGCATGATTCAGGCAGACAGGAAAAGCTGCTAAAGCACCTGACCTTTGTAAAGCATCTACTGACCTCCCTGGGGTTACACTATCAACGAAAAGAAATCCAAACTAGTACCCACACGAAAAATTGTATTCCTGGGAGCAAGCCTGGGCACAGCATCCGAAATGGCATTCCTTACTCCTGAAAAGCAAACCTACCTGACAGCCTACATCTCTCAGCTAGCCACCAGGACCCAGTTATCCACAAGGAAAATCCTGCAACCTCTAGGGTTCATGGCTTCTTGCATTCTACTCATTCCATATGCCAGACTGCATATGAGGAAACTACAATGGTACCTAAAAAGCTTTTGGTGTCATCACTCTCAAGACTTGGAAACTCTTATACCAATGATAGTCTAAGGAAAGATTTTCTTTGGTGGGCAGCTGCATGCTACCACAACAAGGGACTTCCCTTCTCTCAACCCCACGCTGCCCCAGACCCTCACCACAGACGCATCAGACTGTGCCTGGGGTGCACACCTGGACGGCAGGTGCATTCAGGGCCAATGTTGTCCAAATCAAATACATCTGCACATCAACCAAAGAGATGTTAGCTGATGTTCTTCGTGTTTCACTATTGCAGTCATTACATTTGGGTAATCTGCTGGCAGGTTGCCCTCAGTCGGCCTGAATAACAAAGTCTTGGGTCCTGCGTCTGTTGCTCTCTCTTCTTCCATGACGTTAGATCGTCAGGGGTATAAAACATGCAGCCGACGCCATTTTCATCAGTCTTTCTTGCCGCGCAGTGCCCGAAGCAGAAGCAGTTCGCAAGTGCCGGTAGGCCGACTCCTGAAATTTTCATATTCGAGTTTTAGAACCGAAGTCTTCAAACTAAAGCTAAGTACCCCGTTGGGAAAACTTTTTCTTGCTCCTTACCGATGTCAGTAAAAGTTAATAATTGCATTACTTGTGGGAAGCAAATACCTCATAAGGATTTTCATTTGTACTGTATTCCTTGCCTAGGCCCTGATCACAACATGCCTTGCTGTCGGTTTTGTGCTTAATTTAACCAACGCACTATTAAGCGTCTGTATATTTTTGCTTCTAAATATTTTGGTTCAAGATTTAACTACCCTGAAATGTCCTCTGTCAGCAATCCGACTACCGGAGTTCACAAAAAAATGCAAGGAGTTAAACAGAGACAGACCGTCGAGTTCCAAAACCAACGACGAAGCTTCTAAGCCGGTTCGCCGGTACTCAGTGAGGTGCATTCGCAGCCCCTGATACCCGCTACTTTTGAGTCGCAGGCCTCTAGCAAGACCCATTTGGAGTCCAGTATGCCATGAGATTCACAAAGTATTGAACCCGTGGATGTCTCTCCCTTGGATGGATCCGGAGCCGCTGAGCAGGCACCGGCTTTTGAGGGTGTTTTCAGGCCTCAACATTTTTACATTAATCCGACACCAACAACAAAACCAAGGTCAAAAACAACTTCTATGTCTAAAAAACCAGTACATGAGCCACGTGCTCAGGCCTCTATACGTAAAAAACAGATGATCAAAATGGCTGAGGATTTAATTACCTTGATCAGGGGTTCCCAAACCCCCCCCCCCCCCCCCCCCCCCGCTAAGAGGCCTAGGCAAGGCACTGATTATGAATCTTCAGATCAGGTTTCCATTTCTTCTGATTCCTCTTGATCAGGAATTTTCTTATTCCACCCTATGAGGATTCTGATGCAGAGGAATCCATCCCATCTGCATCTCCTCCTGAGGATTACTCTTTTGTGGAGACTTTGCATACTTTAAGGGAACATTTTCACTGGGTGAGTCAGGACTTCTCTGAATCAAAAAAAGAGGCTTAGGGATTTGCTTCTTCCCCAACATAGGCCTTTGGCAATACCTCCTGTATTAGACATTGTTGATATGTTCTCGGAATCAAGCATGGCTCCTGATTCCCTGCCTCCGGCTCCTAGTAAGCCAGACAGATATTACAGAGTTCCTGACTCCCACAAATTTCTTTTCAAAAATCCAGCTGCTGATCCTGAGACTATTTCTCAGGGTCCCAAGGGTGTTAAGGCTTCTACAGCCAAAAATCCTACCCCTTCTGATAGAGATTCCAGGGTGCTGGATATATTGGGTAAGAAGGTTTATACGTCTGCAACCTTGGCAATCAGGGCTTTAAACTGCCAGTTTCATATGCTTAAATATCAACAACATGTTATGGGCTTACTGAAACAGAAAATGTTGATTTCTGATTGTGTGGAAAATAGTTACAGGATTTATTGCATTTAGCAGAACAGGTTGGAAAGCATACTTTGCAATGTGGTTTTGATTCCTTGGAGGCCTCTTGTAGGGCCGCCGTTACTGGATCTGTGATTAGAAGGCATGCCTGGCTCAAGGAGCAAAATCTGCCTGATCATGTTAAAGCTAAATTGTTGGATGCCCCTTTGCAGCATGATACTCTGGTAATAAGACAGAAGAGGTTTTAAAGAAAATGGAAGACAAAGTTAAATCTATGCAAGTGCAGACACCCAGGTTCAGTAGGCACTGGCCTACTAAAAATTGGTCTTTTCCTTTGTCCAACAGAGCCACTCAGGGCAAACCCAGGCGCACAAAAGGCTCCAGATGTCAGTCACAGGGTTCTTACAGGTCAAAGCAATGAGGTGCCTCCACCTCCAAATCTGGAGGAAACCAAGCACAACCCTACAGTAAGCAGTCTCAATGACTTTCCTCTACCATCTCCAAGCACTTATCTTTTGGCAGCCCCCTTGGGGGGGAAATTAGCACTTCATGCTCAAAATTGGCAGCTAATTACCCAGGACAAGTGGGTGTTAAACATAGTATCCCAGGGGTACAGATTTCATTTCCATACATTGCCAATTCCAAACGGATGGCCGGATCTCCCACAAAACCAGTGGGCAGAGGTCCAGAAACAAGTCATGTCCCTCATGGATATGGGGGCTATTCAGCTGGTACCAGAAAAGGAAAAAGGACAAGGATTTTATTCAAGACTTTTCCTGGTACCCAGAAAAGACAAGTCATGGCATCCAATACTGGACTTATCGATTCTGAACACATTCCTGGATGTTCCAAAATTCAAAATGTTGACTTTACAACAGCTACTGCCTATGCTAGGCAAGAATGCTTGGTTAGTAACTCTAGACTTAAAAAGAGGCATACCTGCATATCCCAATAAGGGAATCATGCAGAAGATACCTCCGTTTCAAAGCAGGTTTTTTGCATTCCCAAATGTTCATCGTGCATACAGCTGCAGTCATAACAGATGGGTTCTCCTGCCGTCAGGCGGGTCCTCGGTCGGCCGAATTCCAAAGTCTAGGTCCGGCGTCGGTTGTCGTCGCTTCTTCCCTGACGTCAGTGCGCCAGGGGTATAAAAGAACCAGCCGACGCCATTTTCTTCAGTCTTTCTTGCCGCGGGGTGCCAAGCAGAAGCAGTTCAAGTGCCGGTCGGCCAGCTCCTGAAATTACGAAAATTTTGCAACCGAAGTCTTCTTTAAAGCTAAGTACCCCGTTGGGGAAACTTTTCTTGCCTCAGACCGATGTCAGACAAAGTTAATAATTGTATTTCTTGTGGGAAGCAAATACCGCATAAGGATTTTCATTCCCTCTGCATTCCTTGCTTAGGCCCAGACCACGACGTCTCGGTCTGTCGTTTTTGTGCTACATTCAACAAACGCACCATTAAGCGTCGGGCGGAGTTCGCCCAGCACTATTTTGGCAAAAAATTTAACTATATTATGTCGTCGGATACTCCGACTCCAGTTTTGTCTAAAAAACGCAAAGATAAGGACCGACACACGAGGTCCGCGGCCTCTACCGACACCATGCCAAAGACGACTACAGGTGGTCCGGTTCTCAGCGAGGCGCCTACGCAGCCCCTGCCTACCGACAACACTTCTTTGGCGGTGTCTTCTGTGCCCGAGGTCGCAGGCTCCTAGGGCCACACTCCAACTACAGATACCGAAGCCACTCTTGGTGGTGAATCTCAAAATGTAGACAGGTCTGCCTCCTCTCAAGGTGTCTTCAGACCTTCCTCTTCTTTTTCTATCAAGGCTTTCACGAAGTCTAAAGCAGCCATGCATTCTAAGAGACAAGCTCCACAGGGCCCTTCTCCAGGCCCCATGCCGAAAAAACAGATGCTTAAAATGGCTGAGGATTTGATTACTCTTATCAGGGGTTCTCAACCCCCCCCGGACAAAAGGCCCAGAGTGGAGGAAGAATCCCCCTCCTCTGACCAGGCCTCCATTATTTCAGAGCACTCTGATGAACAGGAGCATTCTTACTCCCCTTTTGAAGATTCTGATGCTGAGGAGTCCATCCCCTCTGTCTCCCCCCCAGAGGATTACTCATTTGGGGAAACCTTGCATACCTTAAGGGAACACTTCCACTGGGAAGGCCAAGAGTACTCAGATTCCAAGAAAAGGCTTAGGGATTTTCTCTTGCTACCTCAGCACAGGCCTCTGGCTATACCTCCTGTCTTAGACATACTAGATGATGTGTACTCGAGGCCTGCCTTAACCCGGATTCTTTACCTCCAGCCCCAGTCAAGCCTGACAGGTACTACCGGGTTCCTGACTCACACCAATTTTTATACAAAAGCCATGCGGCTGACCCAGAAACCATCTCACAGGGCCCCAAGGGAATTAAGGCCTCCACTGCTAAAAACCCATTACCTTCCGAGAGAGATTCCAGATCCTTAGAAAGGTGGGGGAAAAAGGTATACACCTCGGCCACCTTAACCATGAGGGCATTAAACTGCCAGTTCCATATGCTAAAGTACCAACAGTTTCTGTTATCACAGTTGAGAAGCAAAATGTCACAACCTGAACAACCAGACTTGAAGGAGTTGCAGGATTTGATGCATAGTGCAGAACAAGTGGGTAAACATACCTTGCAATGTGGTTTTGATGCTCTAGAGGCCTCATGTAGAGCTGCTGTTACAGGATCAGTCATACGTAGACATGCCTGGCTCAAGGAGCAAACCTTACCAGATCATGTCAAAGCTAAATTACTAGATGCCCCTCTTCAAAAGGATGTATTATTTGGTGTTAAAGCTGAGGAGGTATTAAAGAAAATGGAGGAAAAGGCTAAATCAATGCAAACAGTGAAAGATTTTCTACAGGTACAACCTCCACGTTTCAGTAGAAATTGGCCTTCCAAAAATTGGTCCTTTCCAGCCACTGACAGACCCCAAAGAGGTAGATACAGACGCCCGAGGGGCAGAGGGCAATCTCAAGGATCGTTTAGGGCCAGACATTGGCAAGCTCCTACACAAAGAGGTGGTGAGGATAGTTCGCAGCCATTCAGAAAGCAAGCCCAATGACTTCCCCTTTGCATGCCAAGCAAGGCTCAAATGGCAGCACCCTTAGGCGGAAAACTGGCATTATTTTCAAAAAATTGGCATATTGTCACAAAAGACAAATGGATCCTGGACGTTATAAACAGAGGCTACAGATTCCATTTTCACACCCTTCCAAAAATGAGAGGCATGCCAAACCTGCCACACAATCAAAGGGCAGAGGCACAAAGACAAATTTCAGATTTCATGGACATGAAAGCTATTCAAGAGGTACCTACTCACGAACAAGGTCAAGGTTTTTATTCCAGACTATTCCTGGTACCAAGGAAGGGAAAAGATTGGAGACCTATTTTGGACCTATCCATCCTAAACACATTTTTACTGCACTAAAGTTCAAGATGCTCACATTACAGCAGCTTCTTCCCATGCTGGGCAAGGAGTCTTGGCTGGTAACATTGGACCTCAAGGAGGCATACCTGCATGTCCCAATCAGACAAAATTGCAGAAGATACCTCCGATTTCTTGCAGGTTCAACCCATTATCAATTCTCTGCATTGCCCTTTGGCTTATCTACTGCGCCCAGTGTATTCACGAAATGCCTGGCATCAGTAATTGCCTACTGCAGACTTCAAGGGATACAAATATACCCATATTTGGACGACTGCCTGATCCAAGCGGACAGCAAGCACATACTTCTGAAACATCTGGCTTTTGTAATAATGTTGTTGAATTCTCTGGGATACACAGTCAACAAAAAGAAATCAAGGCTAATACCCTCTCAGAAAATAATTTTCCTGGGTGCCAACTTGGACACAAACACCCAGATGGCCTACCTCACGCCAGAGAAGCAGGGCAACTAACTCAATACTTCAGAAAACTAGCAAATTTCACCAGGCTGACTGCAAGGAAAATCCTGCAGGCTCTGGGATTCATGGCATCTTGCATCCTACTAATCCCATGTGCAAAGCTGCATATGAGGAAACTTCAATGGTACCTGAAAAACCTATGGTCTCAACACAGCCACAGTTTGGAAACAATAATACCACTAATTCCATGTCTTCAAAAGGAATTTCTGTGGTGGGCTCAAGCATGCCAAACAAACACAGGTCTCCCACTCTGCAAGCCTCAAGCAAATCAAGTCATCACAACAGACGCCTCGGACTACGCCTGGGGGGTGCACATGACAGATCGGTGCATTCAGGGCAAATGGTCCCAAAAAGAAAAGCACCTTCACATCAATCAAAAGGAAATGCTAGCAGTAATAAATGCTATTATAGCTTTCAAAGACCTTCTGCATCCAGGTCAACTATTGATAAGGACAGACAACACCACAGTAATGTGGTACATAAACAAACCGGGAGGAACCCATTAATACCCCTATGCAGGCTGGCCGTGTCACTTTGGAACATGGCTCTGGAATTACAAATCGAACTACAAGCACAGTACTTGCCAGGCAAGGGAAACACACTGGCAGACAGCCTAAGCAGAAATATGACAGATCCACACGAATGGAAGTTGCATCCTCAAGTTTTTACAGAGATAATTCAAGCATGGGGAAGGCCAGACATAGATCTCTTTGCCTCCCACAAAAATCACCAATTGACGAAATTCTGCTCAAGGACTTTCCATCCACAGGCCTGGAGAGTGGACGCTCTCTCTTTCAGTTGGACAACATCGACAGTTTATGCCTTTCCACCTCTTCCTCTGCTGCCCAAAGTTCTATTAAAAACCAGAGCAGACGGACCAAAGATGATTCTCATTGCTCCAGACTGGCCAAGACAGCACTGGTACCCACTCCTGAGGAGCCTGACACATTCCCCTCCATGGACCCTACCTCTAATGCCTCCTCTTCTGACTCAGCACAGCTTCAAAACGCTTTGTAGTCAGCTGAAAACACTCAATCTGGCCGCATGGAAGATTCCTTAACATCACAACAGACCCTACTCTCCAAGGAGGTGCAGGATGTCATTTTGGAGGCCAGAAGGCCATCTACTAGAAAAGCTTACTCCGCAAAATGGAAACGGTTTTGTGCCTGGAATGAGAAAAAGGGCCAGAATCCTGGAAAGCTGAATTTACCTCAAATATTACAGTATCTAGCTGAGCTGCTAAACATCAAAATCCATGCCTCAGCCATTTCTGCAGAATACAACACTGATCCACCTTTATTCTCTCACCCCCTCTTAAGACAGTTCCTCAGAGGGGCAAAGAATGTAAAATCCCCAAGGAAACAACCAATACCTGCTTGGGATCTCAATTTCATTCTAGAAAAGCTGACCTTGCCTCCTTTTGAGCCAGCTGCCTCAACAAATTTGCAATATTTGTCCTGGAAAACAGCTTTCCTTCTGGCTATCACCTCAGCTCATAGGGTATCGGAACTACAAGCCCTCATGGCTGTGCAGCCTTTTATCATCTTCCATCAGGACAGAGTTTCCTTACGAACCAACCCGTCCTTTATGCCAAAGGTGGTAGCCAGGGTAGCTTTGAATCAGGCTTTACACTTACCTACCTTTTACCCTAATCCTCAAAACAAAGGGGAGAGACTACTACATTCCTTGGACATCCACAGACAGCCGCGTTATTATTTGGACAGAACAAAGCCTTTCAGAAAATCAGAACAGCTCTTTGTGTCCTATGCTATAGGAGCTCAAGGGAAGCCAATTTCCAAACAGACAATCTCAAAATGGATAGTCCACTGCATACGCTTTTGTTACTCTTTTCATGGTAAAACTGTACCTGCAGGCATCAGATCTCACTCCCGCAGCTACCTCTGCAGCTTTCCTCAGAGGAGTTCCTACCAAAGATATTTTGGAAGCAGCCACTTGGAGTTCTGTGCATACCTTCTCCAAGCACTACCACCTACCATTATACTCCAAAACTAGAGCAGGCTTTGCCACTGCAGTCTTGCAGGGCATTCTGGCTCCTCCTAGTTCCACCTAGTGCCTACCACCCCTTTCTTAGCTTTGGGATTCTACCCATCTGTTATGACTGCAGCTGTATGCACTATGAACGTAGTACAGTTTTGTACCTACCATAAATGTAGATGTTAGAGTGCTAATACAGCTGCAGTCCAGGTTTCCCTCCCTCCTTCCCCTCTTGGGACAGGCCTATTGGCTAACACCTCCTCATACAACCTGATTGGGGTATTCTTTTATGGTGTATTTGCTTGCAACTACTGTATTTTGATTATATTGCATTGCTTTATTACACAAATTTATGTATTGCCTTCCTTCTGGGGGCACCTGACATCTGGGGCAAGAAAAACTGAAGAAAATGGCGTTGGCTGGTTCTTTTATACCCCTGGCGCACTGACGTCAGGGAAGAAGCGACGACAACCGACGCCGGACCAAGACTTTGGAATTCGGCCGACCGAGGACCCGCCTGACGGCAGGAGAACCCATCTGTTATGACTGCAGCTATATTAGCACTCGAACATCTACATTTATGGTAGGTACAAAACTGTACTTTCTCTGCACTGCCCTTTGGCTTATCTACTGCGCCCACGGTCTTTACAAAGTGCCTGGCACCAGTAATTGCATTCTGCAGACAAAGAAACATTCAAATGCATCGTTATCTGGACGATTGTCTCATTCAAGCAGAGGACAAGGGCACTCTTCTTCAACATCTGGCATTTGTTAAAAGGCTTCTAGCATGCCTAGGATACACCATAAACGAAAAGAAATCACAACTGGTACCCTCTCAAATTACATTCCTGGGTGCAATCTTGAATACAACTGCCCAGATGGCTTACCTCATGCCAGAAAACAAAGACAATTGACAATATACTTCAAACAAATAGCAACAAAAACCCAGTTATCTGCAAGACAAATTCTGCAGGCTTTGGGGTTCATGGCATCCTGCATTCTACTAATTCCATATGCGAGACTGCCTATGAGGAAACTTCAGTGATACCTAAAAAGTTTATGGAGTCAACATTGTCACAGCCCGGAAACCATTATTCCTCTCATTCCCTGCCTACAACAGGAGTTTCTTTGGTGGGCAGAGACATGTCACCAAAACAAGAGACTGTCATTCACTCTACCCCCTGCCACCAAAACCCTAACTACAGATTCATCGGACTATGCTTGGGGGGGCCCACCTGGCAGGGAGATGCATTCATGGCAAATGGAGCCCAAACCAAATGCATCTGCATATCAACCAGAAAGAAATGCTAGCTGTTCAGAATGCTCTCAACAGCCTTCAAGGACTTACTTCATCCAGGGCTACTGATAAAGACAGACAACACCACAGTTGTGGTGCATAAACAAGCAGGGGGAGTACACATTCCTACCCCCTTTCCAGACTAGCCATGGCCTTGTGGAACACAGCCTTGACTTATCAAATACATCTTCAAGCTCAATTCCTGCCAGGAAAGCAAAATACTCTGGCTGACAACCTAAGCAGAAATCTTATGGGCCCGCATGAATGGAAACTGGATCCACAAATCTTCAGCATGTTAACACAGAAATGGGGGAGCCCAGACATAGTTTTGGGGAGAGGCAACTAGATCTATCAGTTGGACAAATTCTGCACAAGAACTCATCACACAAAAGCATGGAAAGTGGATGCTCTATCCTTCAGCTGGAAAAACCTATGTCTATGCCTTTCCCCCCTCTGCCTCTACTCTCCAAGGTCTTACTAAAATTCAGACAGGAAAAAGCAAAGATGATCCTAATTGCTCCGGACTGGTCTCGCCAGCACTGGTACCTGCTTCTAAGGAATATGTCACACCTAACTCCGTGGTACTTGCCTCAAACACCTCACCTACTGTCTCAGCAGAACTGTCAAATTCTGCGCACTCCGCTCCAAATTCTGAATCTTGCAACATGGCTAATCAACTAATTATTCAAACCACATCTCTCAGTAAACCTGTGATGGATGTCATTTTGGAAGCCAGAAGGCCTAGTAGTAGAAAATCTTATAGGTTCATAGGATCATACTAGGCTATCTGCCCTAGGGCATTTATAAGCCTAGCCAGAGTGTGTTTGGCTTTTGCCACCCATTTTAAATGAATTTTGCCATGCCCTTTTTCGAGGTTAGTATACTGTGCCTCTGTCTAACAGTGACACAGAAGTGATACCCGGGGTAAACCTACGATCTCCCATCCACTCATCAAGATTCCTCTTGAAGAGTGTCAATGAGGGACTCTGCCTAACCTGGACTGGAATTTTATTCCAGAGTGAAGGGAGCCTCTGGGTTATATATCTGTCCCTCCAGCATGTCCTATTTATTTCAGTGCTGAGGTTCAAGTCTCTCGAGCGCGTAGCTTGATGGGATTTGGATTTTCTGAGGTGCAGCATATCCATTAATTCCGGGTTGGACATGGCTTTATACGTCAGGCACAGATCGCCTCTAAGCAGGCGGTATGCCACTGAGTAGAGCTGGAGTTTCTTTAACCGGGCAGCATATGGCATCTGTTAGAGCCCTTTGATCCTCTTGGTGAGGTACTTTTGGGGTCTTTCCAGTTGCTGCAGGTGTCTGGTAAGGTACATCCCAAAAGGGGCATTGTACTCAATTATGGGCCTGATGAGGGATGAGTAAAGAGGCGCGATGACCTCCCCTGATCTAGATGTGAATCCCTTCATGATGTATATAAAATGTTTTTCTAACCACTTTGGCCACGTGGTTTTCAAATGAGAGATTGCTATCAACTTGGGTCCCCAGGTCCCTAATTACTACTTCCATACTTAATGGATTACCACCTATGTGGTAATTTGTGGGCACTTTGTTTTTGCCAAAGGGGATGACTATACACTTTTTGGCATTTAGCTTGAGGCCATGGCTCTGGCACCAGTTGTCTGTTTCTATGAGGCTCTTTTGTAGGATGCTTGTGTCGGCTGGAGAGTCGATTATGGCGCCTAGTTTGTAGTCATCTGCGAACTTGGTCAGCCAAAGTCCTTCCGTGTTGGCCTGTACCTCCGAGAAATATATACCGAACAAGAGATCCCAGGACTGAGTCTTGTGGGACGCCACTTGTAACTGGTTTGGAGTCTGACATGGCTCCAGCAATTCTAACCATGTGAGTTCTGTCCTTGAGCCAGTTTGCAACCCATCTAGTGACACAGGGGTTTATATTTAAGCTGGTGAGCTTATCTATAATGCCCGAGTGGGGTATTGTATCGAAGGCTTTTGAGAGGTCCAGGTAGGCTGTGTGGACCACCTTCCCCTCGTCAATGGCCTTGGTGACTGTTTCAAAGAAATCGACCAGGTTTAAGAGGCAGGATCTGCCCTTAACAAAGCCGAACTGGGTAGGATCCAGTGTCTGTAGGTCCCCAATATCTTTATTTATGAGGTCCATTATGATCCTTTCCATAGCTTTGCAGACCAAGCTAGTCAGGCTTATGGGGCAATAGTTTCCAGGATCCGTTGAGGCACCACCTTTGTGGAGAGGGACCACTGTTGCTGTACGCCACTCTTTGGGTACATATCCTGTAGTAAGGCTGAGATTGAACAGTAGTTTTATGTTTGGGTTTAGCTCTTGGAGTTCATGTAGGACGCAGCCCGAGACACTGTCTGGTCCCATTGATGCAGTGTTTTTTTGCTTTGGAGAGGGCGGCTCTTACCTGAGCATCTGAGATGTCAGGGGGGCAGCACTCTGCTGGGATAGATATTTGCCCTTTTAGTTGGGCGGGGGAGTTTATGCTGACAAATGGAAGAGATTCTGTGCTTGGAACCAAGCACAAGTAATAGACACAGCAAAGCCCAATATTCCTCAGATTTTACAATATTTAGAGATGCTTGACAAGGACCTATCTTTTTCTTCAATAAAAATCCATGCCTCTGCCATCTCGGCTCATTACAACACAGAGCCTCCTTTCTTTTCTCATCCACTACTTAAACAGCATCTCAGAGGGGCCAAAAATTTAAGGCCTCCCAGGAGAACACCAACTCCTGCATGGGACCTCAATTTTGTGCTGGAAAAACTCACCATGCCTCCTTTTGAACCAGAAGCTACTGCGGTTATAAAATTTCTGTCTTGGAAGAAAGCTTTTCTTTTGGCATTCACTTCATCAAGAAGGGTTTCAGAACTACAGGCTCTCATGGCAGTGGAACCTTTCATTATATTTTACCTGGACAGGGTGGCCCTCAGGACCAATCCATCTTTTATGCCTAAGGTGGTATCCAGTGTGGCTCTTAACCAGACCATTCACCTGCCAACTTTTTTCTCAAATCCGCAGAACAAGGGGGAGCGGATTCTGCATTCATTGGATGTACACAGACAACTAAGATTCTACTTAAACAGGACAAAATCTCTAAGAAAGTCCTGAGTAACTACTGGTAACATTTGCTGCAGGATCAGAGGGGAAGGCTATATCAAAGCAGACTATTTCTAAATGGATAAGCCACTGCATTTGTTTCTGCTATTTGCACCATGGTAAACCTGTGCCCAAGGGGATCAGATCTCATTCCACCAGGGCTCTCTCTACTTCAGCAGCTTTTCTCAGAGGAGACCCAACCAAAGACATTCTAGAAGCTTCAACTTGGAGCTCTGTTCATACGTTCACAAAGCATTACCATTTGCCTCTCTTCTCTAAATCCAGGGCAGGCTTTGCCACTGCATTCCTGCAGGGCCTTATAGCTGCTCCTAATGCTGTTTAGTTCCATCCTCCCATCCATAGCTTTGGGATTCTACCCAAATGTAATGACTGCAGCAGTGAAACAGTTGTGTACATTTACCATAAATGTAGATGTTGGAGTGTATTCACTGTTGCAGTCCGGGTTACCCACCCGCCATCCCCCATTCTATACCTTTTCTTTCCTTCACTATACTCAAAAGCCTTTGTGGTGTATTTGCTTTTAATTGAAGATAAATTTTATGTTTCAAGGTGCATTTATATATTTACAGTTTATTTATATATATTTTTGCTCCCCATTTGGGGGGCACCTGAGATCTGGGGCAAGAAAAATTGATTAAAATGGCATTGGCTGCATGTTTTATACCCCTGACGACCTGACGTCATGGAAGAGGAGACAGCAACCGACGCAGGACCCAAGACTTTGTTATTCAGGCCGACTGAGGGCAACCTGCCAGCAGATTACCCAAATGTAATGACTACAACAGTGAATACACTCGAAACATCTACATTTATGGTAAGTGTGCACAACTGTACTTTCAGCATGCCCTGACTGCTTTCAGACCCCTACTCTCCCCGGGGCCTCTACCTAATCAAAACAGGCAAAACCACAGTGATGTACATCAGCAAGCAGGGAGGGACTCAATCTTATCCTCTGTGGAGGCTCGCCATGACCCTTTGACACACCGCCTCAGCCATGCAACTACACCTGTTAGCACAATTCTTGCTATGCTCTCTAAACTCTCTGGCTGACAACTTAAGCAGAAACCTGCTAGACCCACACGAGTGGCATATAGACCGAAAAACCTTCAGCCTTGTAACCCAGAAATGGGGCATCCCGAAGGTCAACCTCTTTGCCTCCCACTCCAGTCATCAGCTTAGCAGATTCTGCACCAGGGAACCTCACAGCAAGGCCTGGAAAGTGGATGCTCTATCCTTCCAGTGGGTAAACCTCTCAGTCTATGCATTTCTCCCTCTACCACTCATTTCAAGGGTACTGCTCAAAATAAGGGAGGAAAAACTGAGGGCAATCCTGATTTGCACCAGACTGGCCACGCCAGCACTGGTACCCACTGCTGCGCAGCCTGTCACCCCTGCCACCATAGCACCTACCTCAGATCCCAACACTCCTGACCCAGAGGAATGGAGAATTCATACATACCCAATTGCAGACCCTCAAACTGCCAGTCTAAGCAAACAAGTTCTACCTGTTATACACGAGGCTAGATGGTCCAGCACTTGTAAATCTTATAGGTTCATAGGTAGGTAGGTACTAGGCCATTGGCCCTAGGGCCTATATAAGCCTAGCCAAAGGTACCCTGGCTTTCGCAACCTAAGAAAATTATTTTCCTGTGCCACTGTCGAGCAGAGCCACAGAAGTGATCCCCGGGGTGAATTTCCTATCTCCCATCCAATCATCAAGATTTTTCTTGAAGAGTGCTAATGAGGAGCTTTGTTTGATATAGATAGGTAGTTTGTTCCAGAGTGTGGGAAGTCTCTGACAGGAATCTATCCCTCCAGCATGTTCTGTTTATTGTAGTGACGAGGTTTAGGTCCCTAGAACGTGTAGCTCGTAGGGATTGGGATTTCTTTAAGTGGAGCATGTCTAAAAGCTCTGGGTTTGACATAGCTTTGTGTGTTAAGCAGAGATCACCTCTGAGTAGGCGATATGCAATGGAGTAAAGCTGCAGTTTTTTGAGACGGTCTGCAAAGGGCATCTCTTTGAGGCTGATAATCCTCTTTGTGAGGTATTTCTGTGGCCTTTCCAGTTGTTGTAGATGTCTTGTGAGGTACATACCAAAAGTGGCATTGTATTCTATAATGGGTCTGAGTGACGCCTAGAGGGGAACAATGACCTCTTTTTTTCCTGGATGAGAAACCTTTTATGGTGAGGTGTGCCACATAGAAGGATTTCCTGACTACTGTGACAATGTGATTCTCAAAGGAGAGACTACTGTCCACCTGTGTCCCAAGGTCTCTTATCACACTTTCGGTGTTAAGTAGACTACCACCTATGTGGTAGTTCATGGGTACTGAGTTTTTACCAAAAGGAATGACAATGCACTTTTTGGCATTGAGCTTGAGGCCATGGCTTTGACACCAGGCATCTGTCTCAGCAAGGCCCTTTTGTAGGATGTCCACATCTTTTGGAGTTTTGATTATGGCTCCTAGTTTGCAGTCATCTGCGAATTTCGTTAGCCAAAGACCTTCTGTGTTGGCCTGTACTTCAGAGAAGTAGATACCAAACAGGAGAGGACCCAGGACTGAACCCTGTGGTACTCCACTTGTCACTGGTCTGAAGCTGGATTTGGAGTCTGCTACTTTCACAGTGGGTTCTGTCAGTGAGCCAGTTGGCAACCCATCTTGTGACATAAGGATTTATACCTAGTTTAGTGAGTTTATCTATAATTCCAGAGTGGGGGATGGTGTCAAAAGCCTTGGCGAGATCTAGATAGGCTGTGTGAGCCACCTTACCCTCATCTGCGGCTTTGGTGACTGCTTCAAAGAAGTCTATCAGGTTTAGGAGACATGATCTGCCTTTTACAAACCCGAACTGGGTGGGGTCCTGAGTTTGGAGATTACCAATGTCATTGTTTAAGTTCCATGATGATATGCTCCATAGCCTTGCAGACCAGGCTCGTTAGGCTAATGGGGCTGTAGTTTCCGGGGTCTGTGGTGGCTCCCCCTTTATGGAGTGGGATAACTGTCGCTGTGCGCCATTCAGTGGGCACATAGCCTGAGGTGAGGCTGTGATTGAACATGTTACTTAGGTGGGGTGCCAGTTCGTTCTGTAGTTCATGTAGAACACAGCCTGGGATGTCAGGTCCCATGGATGCTGTGTTCTTGGCTTTGAATAGTGTGTTTTTTACCTGTGCAGCCGTGATTACAGGAACTTTGCATTCTTCTGGTATAGAGATGTGCCCTTTAGGGGATGACAGAGGGGTAAAGTTAGCACTGAACCTATCTGCCAGGATGTTGGCAATATCCGTTGGTTCTGTATATTTAGTGAAATTGTGCTGTAACTCAGAGCAGATCTGAGTGTTTCCACTGAGATTCTTGACATAGCTATAGAATGCTTTGTGGTTGTCTTTAGTGTCAGTGGCGATTTTGTTTTCATAACTAGCTTTGGAGGATTTTATGAGGGATCTCAGCTTCTTACTGAGGCTGACCAGGGAGTTTCTCCAATCATGGGATTTTACTCTTTTTTGCAACAGTTTCTTTCTTCTGTTGTAGAGTTTGTTTATGGCAGGGGACCACCAGATTGGCTTCCTTGTTTTGGAGGATAGCATCTTGGTTCTGTTGGGGATTGCACGATCCATGCACTCATGTAAGTGCTTATAAAGTGCATTTGTGTAGGATTCAGCAGTCATACCTCTATTGCCCGTCAGCATGGGTGTCGTGAAGTTTGCCACTTCTGTCTTAAGAAGCGTGAAGTTGGCTTTGGAGAAATTTTTTACTGTGGTTTCCCTAATGGGGGGTGGGGGAGGGATGTGGATGTCTAGGTTGATTAGCTTATGATTGGATCTGACCAACGAGGAATTAACCTCTGGTGTGGAGCACCGGTTGCCCATATTGGTAATAACCAGGTCTAGGATATTGCTGCCCCTGGTGGGGGTGTGGATAAGTTGAACCATGTCATTGGAATTTATGAATTCCAGAAAACGTTGAGCACAAGAGTTGGTACATGAGTAGTTTTCCCAGTTAATGGTAGGGTAGTTGAAATTGCCCATTATTAGGGTGTTAGGTTGTACCCTAATATTTTCCAATGTATTAAGAAATGAGGAGTGGGAATCCTGGAACATGGTGGGGGATCTGTAGCAAGCTACAATTTGGATTGCGGTCTTGCCCAGAGTTAGTTGCACTTGGATAATCTCGGATGCATTATGCTGAGCAACTAGCCTGGAGGTGTGGATATCCTTAATGAATATGGACACGCCTCCGCCTTTAGTGTTTCAGTCCAGGTTAGGTGGCCGAAAGGTGTGGTATGAAATATAGCCTGGTAATGCAGGGGTACTCTCTGGAGCCTTGAACCAGGTCTCTCACACCGCACAGATGTCGATGTTCTCCATTTTAAGGAGTGCCTCGAGAGATTGCATTTTGAGGTTTAGACTTCTAGCATTGAGTAGCAATACCCTCAG
Source organism: Protopterus annectens (assembly GCF_019279795.1). NCBI lineage: Eukaryota > Metazoa > Chordata > Ceratodontiformes > Protopteridae > Protopterus > Protopterus annectens. Next base: position 810,331,366 of record NC_056751.1, on the reverse strand, counting down.
ATTCTTCTTGCCTTTACCTGTTAGGGTGGTGAATTTGTCATTTGAACCTTGCCTAAAAAAGGTGCTATAGGGGTGGCTAGAGCCTTGGCCAGTATCCGAAATCCCAGGAGCGACAGGTGCAGGCCGTCTCTGGCAAAGCATCGTGGCTTGTCGATCATGTCATCCCAGGCAGACAGATACTGGATCCCCTTAGAATGACACCAGAAGCTTAGCCAGTTGTTGAAGTCAATCATTTTGTCTTTGTACTATGGTATCATTCTGGGTGATGGCAGGATGCTACTCTGGCTAGGGTCATACCTGCCTAGACTACAAGATCGGACAGCTCCTCCATGTCCCTTTTCATGTAGTCCAAGGAGGTACATCTCAGGTCATTCACACCAACATGGACAATGACAGAGTCATATTTGTACTTGTTATGGAGTGACCAGAGTGCATGCGTTATGTGGCAGATCCTGGCACCCGACAGGCAGCTGACAGTAACCTTCTCCTTGTTTAGCCTGGTGAGTGGAACATCAGTGTGCCTGACTATAGACTCACCTATGACTAGAGTTTTGGGTACGTTGTTGTGCCTTATGGGCTGTGGTTGAGTGGCACACTGAGTTTGTGGGCTATGTGTCATTTGGGTTGTGTTGTGGGGTGGAGGTTGCTTGTGTTTCTGCTTTGGAGGTCCCTGTTGCTTGTGCAGGTTTTTACTGAGAGCCTCCGCGAATGTAGGTGTGTGTTTTGTGTTTCTGTGTGTGTTGTTTGGTGGTGTAGGTTTTGAGGGACTATGTGCTGAGTGTGGTGTGGTGCAAGTGTTTACCTTCTCCTCTTGACTGTCTAGTCCAGTCTTGGGTGAAGAGAGCTTTGCTTCCAGTTTGGCTATATAAGTGCATCTCTCACAGGTTGTAGTGTTGGGTGGTAGGAGGAGAGGGTTGTGTGTGTACATTAGGCAATTACTGCATTTTTCCTCTAGACAGTGAGGAAAGTTGAATGCTGTAGTAATTTGTAGCTTATTTAGTGCTTACAATAAGTTCTGAACAAGTGCTGAAACAAAAAACTGGCTAGTTCTAAGAAACAATTAAGCTAGAAGGCTTCTCTCCAACACAGAAAGGCTTGGGGGCCTAGAAGCCTACAAATAGCCCTGGACACAGCAAATCTATATCCAGGCTAGACTACCCACAGGAAAGGCAGGAAACAAGCTTAGAAAAAGTTTTTTTTTTTTTTTTTTTAGTGGAAAGAGAGAAAGGAGTAGCAGAAACTAAGCTGATTGGCCTTTTCAAATGTTCTCCCTGTACTGGGTAGAATGATGTAATGACACTAGACTGGGAGGAGGGTCCCAGATCAAATTTACACTAGGGGCGGGCAACTGCAAAGCCACCAACTATAAAATACCAACAGGGAGGGTGGGTAACAAACTGCAGAAATGTTTCTCACAGCTGAAAAGCAGCAGTGAGCTTTTAAATGAAAGTTTTAAACAGCTAATGGAGACTCTAGAAAAACGAGTTTACTGCAACAAGTTATCAGAAACAACCCAACAGATGCTTAATAAAAGTGGACAATTTCCAGTTAATACCTCACACACAGTGAAACTAGCTAGAAAAATACACAGTATACAAGTGCTATAAATAAAGAAATGAACAAAATAAGCAAAAAACAGGATACTTAATGTTATATATTATAGTTCCGAGTTTCCTCAGTGTCCTTCCTTCAATTAGCTCAGTGTGATGCTGACAAGTGGAAAAGGGTTTGGACCTGGATCCAGGCTAAGAGAGCCAGAACGGCACAGCCCTGCCTACCTGTCATCCTGGATTACCTGGCAGACCTTCTGCACAGTGGTCTGTCCTCTTAAAATTAATGCCTCTGCCATCTCTGCTCATTTCAGCACAGAGCCAACTCTTTTCTCACACCCTCCCCTCAAACAGTTCCTAAGAGGGGGTAACAACTTGAGGCCACCCAGAAGAGCTCCTACCCCAGCATGGGACCTAAACTTTGTGTTGGAAAAGCTTACCCTGCCCCCTTTTGAACCTGCAGCTTCAGCAGAGTTAAAATTTCTCTCTCGGAAGACTGCCTTGCTTCTGGCCATCACTTCAGCTAGTAGAGTATCAAGAGCTACAAGCACTTATGGCTGTAGACCCCTTCATTATTTTCCATGCTGACAGGGTCTCCCTCGGGACTAACCCATCCCTCATGCCAAAAGTGGTGTCCAGTGTGGCTCTCAACCAATCCATTTGTTTGCCCACCTTTTTCCTTAACCCACAAAACAAGGGGGAAAGGATTCTGCACTCTCTAGATGTGCACCACAGCTAAGATTCTACCTAGACTGGACTAAATCTTTTAGAAAAACTGATCAATTGCTAGTCAGCTTCACTGCAGGAGCAGAGGGCAAGGCTGTATCCAAACAATCAATCTCCAAATGGATAGCACACTGCATCCATTTCTGCTACAAACAGCACGGGAAACCTCCCCCAAGGGTGTCAGGACACATTCCACCAGAGCAACCTCCACCTCTGCAGGTTTTCTCAGAGGGGTCCCCACTAAGGACATCCTGGAGGCTGCAACATGGACATCTGTTCACCTTCACCAAGCATTACCACCTGCCTATCTTCTCCCAATCCAGGGCAGGCTTTGCCACCGCAGTCTTGCGGGGCATCCTAGCCAGCCCCCAGTCTTCTTGACTGCCTCCACCCTTTTCTTCAGCTTTGGGAATCCAACCCAAATGTGATGACTGCAACAGTGAAATATGAAGAACATAGTACAGTTGTGTACACTTAACATAAATGCAGAGGTTTGAGTGTATTCACTGTTGCAGTCCTTGTTTCCCTCCCTCCACCCCCTTTTATCTTCTCTTTCCTTAGAAGGGACATATTGGTATTTACTTTCTACTGGTGGTGTTCTTCCACCATAACCTAGCTCCCTATTGGGGACGCCTGACAGTGCAACAAGAAAAACTGATGTAATGGCGTCGGCTGCCTGATTTTATACCACTGACTGGATGTCAGTGCTGGTGCGATAGCAACCGACGCAGAAATACTACGCCTTGGTATTCGGGCTGACTACCCTGGCAGGGATAACCCAAATGTGATGAGTGCAACAGTGAAGGCACTCTCTAACAAACTACATTTATGGTAAGTGTGCACAAATGTACTTTCTTGACCTTGCCTTTTGGGCTTTCTACAGCCTCAAGAGTTTTAACAAAATGGCCCCACTAATCGCATTCTGCAGACTCCAAGACGTTCAGATTTTCCCTTACCTGGATGACCTCCTCCTCCAAGCAAACACCCCAGAGGATCTACATAGGAACCTCCACTGAGCCATTGTCATCCTACAACAACTAGGATTCACAGTCAACTTCAAAAAATCTGCCCTCATCCCATCCCAAGACAATGTCTTTCTGGGGTACAGATTCCAAACAGACATAATGATGTCTCTTCCTCATCAAAAGTCCCAGGAGCTCTGCCAGTCCTTTTCAGACTTCCTTCCCCTGCACCTTTTGTCAGCAAGGCAATTACTCAGGACCATTGGACTGATGGTTTCCACCATAGCTGTGCTGCCTCTGGCAAGGCTCCATATGATGAAGTTTCAAAGTCTGTGTGGATACATGCCTACCATCTGGAATTTCAAATTCCCGCTCCTACCACACTTGAAGAAGGAGCTTCATTGGTGGATCCAACAAGTGTTCCTCAACCCAGGTCTTCCCATCTCCCCCTTGCCCTCAACTCAGGACCTGTACACAGATGCTTCGGATACAGGCTGAGGACTACATTGGGCCCACATACTGTACAAGGCCTATGGTCTTCTCTCAGAAAAAGGAGCACATAAATTTAAAAGAAATTAAGGCATTGTTTCTAGCTCTAAAGTCTCTCCTCAGCCCAGGTCAGTTGAGGATCTACACAGACAAACCTGACTATTCTATGGTATATGAACAAACAAGGGGAACAGAATCCTACTTCCTGGTCAGGTTACCTTTACACGGTTGGGAGCCAGCCCTCCAACCTCGGATTTCTCTGCAGATGGTTTAGATCCCTTCCAGTCAGAACTCTGTTTGCAGACACCTTGAGCAGATCCCCAACACAGGCCCACGAATGGATTCTTTAGAGGGTTGTGTTTCTGGACATAGTCCACAATTGGGGTACTCCTCAGACTTGTTTGCTTCCTCCTCTGAACAGACAACTTCCAAGATTTTCAACCTCCTCTCCTGGCATGGAAAGTGGATGCCCTGTCAGTATCCTGGAAGGGGAAGCTTCTGTATGCATTCCCACCCTTCCGCTCATTTCAAAGGTCCTGCTGAAGATTCAGCGGGACAAACCGAAAATCTTGACGACTCCCTGACAAACTGAAAATCTTGCTGGTGACTCCCTGTCAGCCAAGACAGTATTGGTTTCCTCCTTTTCCTGCACCTAGCCACGGGCAGTCATCACAAGTTACCCCCCACAGTGGAGTTACTTGCACAACACAAGGGCTCTCTCATCCTCCCACACTTGGTAATTCTACAACTGACTTTTAGACACCTATTCTCAGAGGGCATGCTTCAAGTCCTGTAGTAGGCCAGAAAACCCAGTACAACAAAATCTTACTTATCCAAATGGGAAAGTTTTCCAATGTGGTGTTTCTCATAACCTAGACCCCACTAACTATGGATCCTTCCTTTGGTTCTTTCATACCTGTGTGAGTTGTTCAATACTGGCTTAGCTTTTTCATCTGTAAAAGCACAGCTGTCTGCCATTTCTACATGTCTGCTTCTTTCACCTTCTTTAGCCTCTAGATTTGACACCAAACAGTTCCTTAAAGGTGTCCTTCACATTATACCTCCCAGAAGGCCTGTGCCTTCTCCCAGGTACCTAAATTTTGTGCTAGATAAGCTGACCCTCACACCCTTTGAGCCAGCTTCCTCTAGCTCCTTAAAGCATTGCACCTGGAAAACTGTCTTGCTACTAGCCCTAACTTCTGCCAGAAGGGTCTGTGGGCTCCAGGATGTGATGGCGTCTCCCCCTTTTTTGATCTTCTACAAAGATAGTGTCTCCCTTTGGACCATTCCCACCTTTACGCCCAAAGTGGTCGAGTTGCCTTTAAACCAGGCTGTCCACCTACCAGCCTTTTTTCCCTTCTCCCCAATACATTAGTGAGAAGATTCTGCACACACTTGATGTGCAAGGGCAACTCAGATTTTTACCTTCACAAAACTAAACCTATTGGGAAATCAGACCAATCCATAAACCTCTTCCATTTCCCCCACAGTGCCTTGCTTGTTTCTTTCACTAGATATCTTATCACACACTGCATTTGGGGCTAAAAACAGATGTAGACCACTTAACTGATCTGTAAGAACATAGTACTTTTAGTTCTTAAATCGTACTAGTGAATTATAGCATTAATTTGCAGTACTGGTTCCCCTCCATTAGGATCTGTTCTCTGACTTCCAGGGGTGGGGTACACTGCATTTCCCAAACCTTCTAATTTACTCAGGTTTGGATGAATTTGAGGAACCCTGTTTCTATAAGCCTTTATCCAGGGACTCTATATATGATTTCTGTTGGCTAGAATTCTTAAGACTGCTTGGTAGCTTGGGCATTCTGTTAACCCTGTCTTAGCTTTTCTCCAAGGAATTTCCTGACATCTGTGAGGGTTAGTTAACTTGCAGCTTAGTTTACACAAGTCTTTGCAACCCAATACCAAAATGTGACTCATCAGGACAGTGAGCTGTCCCCAGCTGTGAGGGACAGAAGTAATTAGGATTATAAAATACAAGTGTGTCATCTTAGTCCCTTTTAGTTTCAGTGCTTCATTAACCTTCAAGGCTTCAGGTAATGAGGAGGCTTTTGTTACAGTGTCTATAAAATTGTTCCAGACTAGTATCCTTGGCAAGACTTCTTTTAAGAACTCTCCAGAAGTATTACCTACTGATTGAGATCTTTCTAATATTTCTTTATGGTAGTGTGGCATTTATATGCATATTTTAACATTAAAAACTGCAGTGCATAAAAATGCCAACCCCAGCTATATGAAACATACAGAATAAATCTGCCAGAGTGGACTGAGGTAGTATTCTGATCAAAAGGTGGGAAATTGCTGGTCATTTCTTGTATAGTGCAGCATTCTGTGGCTCAAAGATGTGTCAAACAAGTGGAATAAAAGTGTTTTTAAAACTAGGATATTGGCAGTGATGCTGCTGTTTTACATTTTAAGCAGAATTTGAGGTGCTCCTTTCTGTCCTTTGAGGACAGACTTGCTGGAGCTAAAAAGTAGAACTTGGTTGGAGTTGATATAAAAACATTTGTCTCAGTATACAGACAGAGAAAAGTTATGATGATGAGAAAGTAGTTGCTTTTAAATGGAAAGCAAAGATGGGGGTTGCAGACTGCTATCAGTGACTAAAGATATGTTGATGGACTTGCATTAGAAAACTTAATGTGTTAGATGTGTGGAATACATCACTAAAAGGTTGTAATGGGGAACAACAAAGCTGAGTGATTTAAAATTGCCCAAACAGGTTATGTGGAAAAAAATTGAGCAGAAGGATGGGTGCACAACTTTCTCAGTTTATGGGTTCCAGCAATACTTTCCACCCCACTGAGTGTATTGCTAATGTTCATTCCTTTAGTTAGTATTTTAATGAATTTTTAAGGTTGCATGGGAGTTGACGCATTCTAGAGCTTATTGGGTACCAGGCAGAGAAAACTTAATCTTAGGTAGTAGGTTGCAAGTTTATCCTGAACCAGTCTCACTTTTGGTCTATTTGGAAGATTGTGTACAAGCACAAATTTGGGATGGTGTAGGAAACCAGAGCACTTGGCAAAGGAAGGACACCTAGATTTTCTCGCAAAGGGTAGCCCAGCTTGTAACTGAGTTAGTGAACCAAACTGAGATATCAGTGTAAAACTGTGTCACTGTTGTACCTGCATAGTACTAACCACTGCGAAAAGTGGTGTTTTGTTTGCCAAGTAGTATGTTCATCGTGTTACCCTGCTGCAGTCATCACACTTGGCTTATCCTGTCGTCAGGCGGTCCCGCAGTCGGCCCGAATTCCAAAGTCTTGGTCCGGCGTCGGTTGCTGTCGCTTCTTCCCTGACGTCATTGCGCCAGGGGTATATATGATGCATCCAACGCCATTTCCTCCAGTCTTTCTTGCCGCGCGGTGCCCGAAGCAGAAGCAGTTTGCAAGTGCTGGTCGGCGACTCCTGAGATTTTCGAAGTCGAATTTCAGATCCGAAGTCTTCAGTAAAGCTAAGTACCCCATTGGGGAAATTTTTCTTGCCTCAGACCGATGTCAGAAAAAGTTAACAATTGTATTTCTTGTGGGAAGCAAATACCTCATAAGGATTTTCATTCTTATTGTATACCTTGCCTAGGCCCAGACCACGACGTCACTGGTTGTCGCTTTTGTGCTAGGTTCAATAAGCGTACTATAAAACGACGCTTTGATTTCGCACGACACTACTTAGGTAGAAAATTTAATTACACCATGCCGTCGGAGCAACCGACTACCGGCGTGCACAAAAAATGTAAAGATAAGGACAGGCAGCCTAAACCCAAGCCAGACTCCGAGGCCTCGGCTGGGCCGGTCTCCGGTTCACCAGTTTTCAGTGAGGCGCCTACACAGCCCCTGGCTACCGCAGAATTGGAACCCGAGACAGCTTCGGATCCTTTGGCAGAGAGTTCTAGGCCGACACAGCCATTTTCTTTAGGCCCTACTGACGACATTGCGGAAAGAGAAGCAGGTGCTGCAGAAACACCTTTGGTTTCTGAAGGTGTCTTCAGACCGATGACGCTCACCATAAAAACGTATCCTAAGCTTAAGACTCCTCTTAAACCAAAAAAGACTGCACTTCAGTCTCCAGTTCAAGGCCCCGTGCCTAAGAAACAGATGCTTAAAATGGCTGAAGATTTGATCTCTTTAATCAGGGGTTCCCAACCCCCCCCCCCCCCCCAACAAAAGGCCTAGACAAGAGGAAGATTATGCCTCCTCTTATCAAGTGTCTATTTCCTCAGGCTCCTCTGAGGAACAAGATTACTCCTTTCCCCCTTATGAAGATTCTGATGCTGAGAATTCCATTCCCTCAGCTTCTCCCCCTGAAGGCTACTTCTTTGGGGAAACTTTACACACTGAGGGAACATTTTCACTGGGATGGTCAGGACTACTATGACTCAAAGAAAAGGCTCAGATAGATGTTCGTGTTACCCTGCTGCAGTCATCACACTTGGGTTATCCTGTCGTCAGGCGGTCCCGCAGTCGGCCGGAATTCCAAAGTCTTGGTCCGGCGTCTGTTGCTGTCGCTTCTTCCCTAACGTTAGTGCGCCAGGGGTATAAATGCATCCGACACCATTTTCTTCAGTCTTTCTTGCCGCGCGGTGCCCGAAGCAGAAGTAGTTCGCAAGTGCCGGTCGGCCGACTCCTGAAATTTTCAAAGTCGAATTTCAGATCCGAAGTCTTCAATAAAGCTAAGTACCCGATTGGGGAAACTTTTCTTGCCTCAGACCGATGTCAGAAAAAGTTAACAATTGTATTTCTTGTGAGAAGCAAATACCTCATAAGGATTTTCATTCTTACTGCATACCTTGCCTAGGCCCAGACCACGACGTCACTGGTTGTCGTTTTTGTGCTAGGTTTAATAAGCGTACTATAAAAAGACGCTTTGATTTCGCACGACACTACATCGGTAGAAAATTTAACTATACGATGCCGTCGGAGCAGCCGACTACCGGCGTGCACAGAAAACGCAAGGATAAGGACAGGCAGCCTAGACCCAAGCCAGACTCCGTGGCCTCGGCTGGACAGGCCTCCGGTTCACCGGTCTTCAGTGAGGCTCCGACGCAGCCCCTGACTACTGCAGATTTGGAACCCGAGACCGCTTCGGAGCCTTTGGCGGAGAGTGCTAGGTCGACGCAGCCATTTTATTTAGCCCCTACCGACGACACTGCAGAAAGAGATGTCGGTGCTGCAGAAACACCTTCGGTTTCTGAAGGCGTCTTCAGACCGACGACGCTCACCATAAAAACGTATCCTAAGCTTAAGACTCCTATTAACCCAAAAAAGACTGCACTTCAGTCTCCAGTTCAAGGCCCCATGCCTAAGAAACAGATGCTTAAAATGGCTGAAGATTTGATCTCTTTAATCAGGGGTTCCCAACCCCCACCCGACAAAAGGCCTAGACAAGGGGAAGATTATGCCTCCTCTGAACAAGTGTCTATTTCCTCAGGCTCCTCTGAAGACCAAGATTACTCCTTTTCCCCTTATGAAGATTCTGATGCTGAGGATTCAATTCCCTCAGCTTCTCCACCTGAAGACTACTCCTGTGGGGAAACTTTACACACTATGAGGGAACATTTTCACTGGGAAGGTCAGGGCTACTCTGACTCAGAGGAAAGGCTCAGAGAGTTTCTTTTACTCCCCCAGCACAGACCACTTGTCATCCCCCCAGTTTTAGACATTGTGGGTGATGTTTGAACCCAGATTCTCTGCCTCCTGCTCCAGCCAAACCAGACAGATACTATAGAGTGCCTGACTCCCACAAATTCCTTTATAAAAGCCCTGTTGCTGATCCAGAGACTCCCAGGGTCCCAAAGGGGCTAAGGCTTCTATGGGAAAAAACCCTGTACCTTCTGAAAGGGACTCCAGAGCACTTGACAGGTGGGTGAAAAAGGTTTACACCTCAGCCACTCTAGCTATGAGAGCACTAAATTGCCAATTTCACATGCTAAAATATCAGCAATTTCTAATGTCTCAGTTAAGACAAAAAATGAGCACACTCCCTCGACAGTCTGAATTGAAAGAAATGCAGGATCTGTTGCATGCAACTGAACAGGTGGGCAAACATACTTTACAATGTGGGTTTGATTCCTTAGAGGCTTCCTGCAGAGCAGCTGTCACTGGGTCTGTCATACGTAGGCATGCTTGGTTAAAGGAACAAACTCTGCCTGATCATGTTAAAGCAAAGCTTCTAGATGCTCCCTTACAGCAGGATGTTCTATTTGGAGTTAAAGCAGAAGAAGTCTTAAAGAAAATGGAGGATAAGGCAAAATCTATGCAGACAGTCAAAGATTTTCTACAGGTACAGCCCCCTCGCTTCAGCAGAAATTGGCCAACAAAAAATTGGTCCTTTCCAGCTACTGACAGACCACAGAGGGGTAAATACAGACGTCCAAGAGGCAGAGGACAACCACAAGCCCAATACAAACCTCGACAATGGGGCACTACAACACAGAAGGGAGAAGACAGGCCCCAAACTGCTAGAAGGCAAACTCATTGACTTACACCTCATCTGGCCAAGCAGCACTCTCTTGGCAGCTCCCTTGGGAGGAAAACTCGCACTTTTTTCAGACAACTGGCACATTGTCACAAAGGACAAATGGGTCCTAGATATAATTTCATGAGGATACAGATTCCATTTCCACACCTTGCCAATGAAAAGAGGAATGCCAAACCTGCCACAAAATCAATGGGCAGAGGCACAAAAACAAATTACAGCTCTCATGGACATGAGAGCCATTCAACTGGTACCTACACGGGAGCAAGGCCAAGGATTTTACTCGACTCTTTCTAGTCCCCAGAAAGGACAATGCCTGGAGACCAATTCTGGACCTTTCAATTCTAAACACCTTCTTACAAGTACCCAAATTCAAGATGCTTAACACTACAGCAGCTTCTTCCCATGTTGGGCAAGAAAGCATGGCTAGTAACGTTGGACCTGAAGGAGGCATACCTGCATGTCCCTATCAGACAAAGTTACAGAAGATACCTCCGTTTCATTGCAGGTTCAACGCATTACCAATTCTCTGCACTGCCCTTTGGCTTATCCACTGCACCCAGGGTTTTCACAAAATGCCTGGCACCAGTAATTGCATACTGCAGACAGAGGAATTCAAATATACCCATACCTGGACGACTGCCTCATCCAAGCAGAAAGCAAGGACATCCTCTTACATCTGGCTTTTGTAAAACATCTTCTAAGTTGCCTAGGGTACACAGTAAACGAAAAGAAATCAAAACTAGTACCCTCACAAAATGACATTCCTGGGTGCCAGCTTGAATACAACGGCCCAGAAGGCGTATCTGACACCAGACAAACAACTGACTCAATATTTCAAAACAATGGCAACAAAAACCCAACTCCCTGCAAGAAAAATTCTGCAGGCCTTGGGCTTCATGGCATCTTGCATTCTACTAATACCATTTGCAAAGCTGCATATGAGGAAATTACAGTGGTACCTAAAAAGCGTATGGTCTCAACACAGCCACAGCTTGGACACAATGATATCTCTCATTCCCTGCCTACAACAGGAGTTTCTATGGTGGTCACAGGCATGTCTCCTCAACAAGGGTCAGCCTTTCACCTTGCCCCCAGCCAGGCAAACTATGACAACAGATGCATCGGACTACGCCTGGGGGGCACACATGGCAGGACAGTGCGTTCAAGGCATATGGACTGCAGATCAAAGGAATCTGCACATCAATCAAAAAGAAATGCTAGCTGTACAGAATGCCCTGACAGCCTTCAAGAACCTCTTGCATCCAGGATAACTTACAATAAGGACGGACAACACCACAGTAATGTGGTGCATAAACAAACAAGGGGGTACACACTCCTACCCTCTATGCAGGCAAGCAATGACCTTGTGGAACACAGCACTGGCTTACCAAGTTCAGTTACAAGCTCAATTCCTGCCAGGAAAAAAGAACACATTGGCAGACGACCTCAGCAGAAACGTCATGGATCCCCACGAGTGGAAACTGGATCCACAAGTATTTGCAATGATAACTCAAAAATGGGGCCACCCAGACATAGACCTGTTTGCCAGCCCCCAAAACTATCAGCTAACAAAATTTTGTACAAGGACGCTTCACCATCAAGCTTGGAAAGTGGACGCACACTCATTCAGTTGGAAAAACCTAACAGTATATGCCTTCCCTCCATTGCCCCTTCTCACAAAGGTGCTGCTGAAAGTCAGGAAGGAGAGACCCAGAATGATACTCATAGCCCCAGACTGGCCACTCCAGCACTGGTACCCACTACTAAGGAATGTGGCCCAGGGCCCACCTTGGATTTTACCACAAATTGCTCATTTGCTCACACAGCAAGACAATCAGATTCTGCACAGCCAGCTCAAAACCTTAAATTTGGCTGCATGGCACATCACCTAAGCAACCAGCCAGCTCATCTTCCTCAAGCAGTTATGGATGTTATTCTGGAAGCTAGGAGGGCCCAGCACCAGGAAGGCCTACTCGGACAAATGGAAAAGGTTTTGCGCCTGGAGCCAAGCTAAAGGCCAAAATACCCTTCAGCCTCACATACCTCAGATTCTACAGTATTTAACGGAGATGTTGCACAAAGGACTTTCTTTTTCATCTATTAAAATCCACGCCTCAGCTATTTCAGCCCACTACAACACGGATCCTCCCTTATTTTCACATCCGCTTCTAAGGCAGTTTCTCAGAGGGGCCAAAAACATTAGGCCCCCCAGGAGAGCACCTACACCAACCTGGGACCTCAACTTTGTTCTGGAAAAACTTACGCTACCTCCTTTTGAACCAGCTTTCTCTGCTGATCTAAAGTTTATACCATGGAAGACTGCCCTGCTGCTAGCAATAACTTCAGCCAGAAGAGTCTCAGATCTTCAGGCACTAATGGCAGTAGAGCTTTCCTCATTTTCTATCAAGACAGAGTTTCTCTACGAACTAATCCCTCCTTCATGCCTAAGGTGGTATCCAGTGTGGCTCTAAATCAAACCATCCACTTTACCCATCTTCTTTCCAAATCCACAGAACAAAGGAGAAAGACTCCTGCACTCCTTGGACATTCACAGGCAACTACGTTACTACTTGGATAAAACTAAGGTTTTCAGAAAATCTGACCAGCTCTTTGTATCCTATGCTGCAGCTTCACAAGGGAAGGCTGTATCAAAACAGACCATTTCCAAATGGATAGGACATTGCATTCGTTTTTGCTATACCCATCATGGAAAACCAGTTCCTGCTACATTTACAGCCTTCCTCAGGGGGGTGCCAACCAAGGATATTTTGGAAGCTGCAACTTGGAGTTCAGTACACACCTTCACCAAACACTACCACTTACCACTTTACTCTAAGACTAGAGCTGGCTTCGCCACTGCAGTTCTGCAGGGCCTTCTAGCCTCCTCTAACCCTGTTTGACTCCACCTCCCATCCTTAGCTTTGGGATTCTGCCCAAGTGTGATGACTGCAGCAGGGTAACACGATGAACATAGTACAGTTTTGTACCTACCATAAATGTAGATGTTCGAGTGTACACCCTGCTGCAGTCCAGGTTACCATCCCTCCATCCCCTCTGACCTAACTAACTAAAACTTTACAATACCTTAAAACCTGATGCTACCTTTGTGATGTATTTGCTTATAGCTGGAGGGATGTTGTGTTTGTGCTAAACTTTTTAGATTGGTACTAATTACTGACCACCTTTTTGGGGGCACCTGACATCTGGGGAAAGAAAAACTGAAGAAATTGGCGTCTGATGCATCATATATACCTCTGGCGCACTGATGTCAGGGAAGAAGCGACAGCAACCAACGCCGGACCAAGACTTTTGAATTCAGGCCGACTGCGGGGACCGCCTGATGACAGGATAACCCAGGTGTGATGACTGCAGCAGGGTGTACACTCGAACATCTACATTTATGGTAGGTACAAAACTGTACTTTTTCATTTTTGCAAGGCTGCAGCCAGGTTATTTTATCAATTGCTGTATAAAAATATTGGTACTTCAAGAAGGTTGATTTGTGGATATTACCTGTACTTTTAAAGTGCAAAATCTTCCCAAAACTTATTTTTGGTTTGGATAATAAAGCAGAGTTAGCCTTTTGCCAGTCACACATTTGCAATCCTTGATATCACTTTCATGTTTGTTTGTTCAGTCACAGATCAGTAGCATTAAATTAAATTTGAACAATGTACCTTTTTAGGCTTTCCTGAGTGTATTGGACCAGTGCCCTACGCTGGAGGGAGACATCCCATTGGTGAAGTCTTACTTGGCTCAGTTTGCTGCACGTGCCATCATTTCAGAACTACTCAGTATTTCAGAACTGGCTCAACCTCTGGAGAATGGCATGCATTTCCCCCTCTTCCTGCTTTGCCTTCAGCAGGTGGCAAAGTTGAAAGATCGTGAGTGGCTTATGGAATTATTTCAGCAGAGCAGAGTCAACATGCAGAAGATGTTACCAGGTGCGTGTACTTTTAAGTTACCTTCATGATGTACTAGTTGAAACTGTTTTTGCTGTAATTGGCCCTACTTCTGAATGTAAAACTTGCAGTAGTTAAGGCAAATCTTTCAAGTTGAGTTTTTTTTTGTTAAAGCTATTAAAACTGTTAAAAGAATAATTGTAAGGTAACTTGTCTTTAACACTTTTCCATTAAAAGAAGCTGATGCTTTGGGGAGTCCTTTAGTAATAGGTTTGCTGTGCGTGTACATGTGCGCACCCTGTCTTTAGTTTTCTTGTTACTCAGCTTTTGTTCCCTAATGTAGACACACTAAAATGTTCCTGTAAATGCCGTAATAGAACATTGTAGTGTGCATGCGCGCACCCTGTCTTTAGTTTTCTTGTTGCTCAGCTTTTGTTGCCTAATGTAGACACACTAAAATGTTCCTGTAAATGCCGTAATAGAACATTGTAGTGTGCATGCGCGCACCCTTTCTTTAGTTTTCTTGTTGCTCAGCTTTTGTTGCCTAATGTAGACACACTAAAATGTTCCTTTAAATGCTGTAATAGAACATTGTAGCCTAAGTGTCCTAAGGTACTTGTCATAAGGAGCACTGATGCAGAAATTGTACGGTTGAAAAATTAAATGAAGGCTGCGTCACTTTCCTGGCCTTCTGTCTTTTAACGTTCAGGCATCCATAGGGCAGGTGGCTATAGTTAAGAGCACTGACATTAGGGAGTGCCTTGGCTGTAAGGTACACCAATATTTTACTCATTCTTTTTTGCTACCCGAGGTGAACATTTGCTAAGCTTTGCTTCACATTTTCTCTAGGCCTCAGCCTTGGCTTTGCATTAGTCTTTTCCCCTTGCTCAGTCTTTGGCAGTGTAAGGGTTAGTCTTTCATTAACATTGCAGAACACAATGAATAACAGTCTATAAAACAATGTTTGACAGTAAAAATAGCAATTCCACTTACTACTTCTGGATTTCAGAAAAAAGTCCTGGTCCTTGTGTGTTGGCTGCCAGGTGAATTGAGTGAGGGTGGATGTTCTGCACCAGTTTCAGCTTTGGAGACCTCCCAGTTGTATTGAGGGCATTCCTTGCTTGATCCTAGGGCTGGGTTATCTTTCACTCATCTGAATTTTGACAACTTTCAAAAAAATATATACTTGGGAGTGGATGTGTACATTGGTAGTGTGCAGCCTGACTACACACTTCTTTTCCATGTGTTTGCCATAAAACAGCTGAGGGAAGATTTTTGGAAGTGTCTTGAAGGTTGATGCTTTTGTTTTGGCATCTTTGATTCATTTGAATGACCATCTAGTTCTGTGCTTGCTTGGCCTTTCAAGCTTTTCAGGATTGGTGATTTGAGTAGAAGGGACCCCCCCCCCATTCACATCAGTGATTGACATATCATGGTGTTTAAGCTGTTGTTTCCCAGCTGTATCAAGCAAGCTCTTTGTCCATTCGTAATCATGGGCAGCAATCCTTAAGTCATCTGGCTGCAGATCTTGTGGTACTTGGAGTATCCCCCAGAGCTCATTTGAACTGGCTGGCTTGGCTCTTTCTGAAGAGCACTCTGTATGAACCTTTCCCAGGGTCTGTGGCTCAAACTAGGGACTTTGGCCATTAAGTGCTTGACAGGTGCTAGACTTAATGGTGTGGAAGTTTATTTGTCGGGGGTCTGTGTAGGATGCCTACACCAGACCAGGCATGAACTTGTCCTCACCATCTGCAACCCTTTGATTCTTATATTGTCTCTTGCCTGCCAAATATTTCATGCTGTTTCCCTCAGATAAGTCCTTGGAAATGTTGGTGTCAGCAAGTGCTGAGTACAGTCCGCTTTCCCACTTGTGCCTTTTGGAGTATTGTGTTGGGTGGGGGTTGCCCTGGATGCAAGTAAAACTTCATATGTCCTATTCTACTGTTGCAGTATTAACATAAGGGATTCCCTGCCTTGGGAAGCCAACGTCCGGCCAGTATACCAAAGCCTTTTACTGCCTAAGGTATGCTGTATGTCTCATGTATGCTCTTCGCTTATGTAGGGCATAAAAGTGACGTCCAAATGTACCATCCTCAGAACTTCACTGCCGCCAGTCCGAACACTATTTTTGATGGTCTGTCTGCTTCCCTGAGTTGTTTGCTGGTGTATCAGGCCATTCAGATAAGTGCCCCCTTGGGGTTTTCTTTTTTTACTTTTTTTTTTTCATGTCATCCAGAAAAGGCAAGTGCCAGTGTGGGAGACAAATTCCACATAAAGATGGTCACGACCAGTGCTTGTTTTGCTTGAAGCCTACTCACGACCATCAAACTTGCAGTATTTGTTAGGCCTTTATGCCTAAGATTTTATGTAGTCGTCTGTCTTCTCTTGCTATTTGGAAAATCAGCATCTCAAACTTTTGCGAAAAACGCTCTGGAGGGTATTTTCAGGCCTGTCATTAAGTCTTCACTGAAGAGAAAGGCCAAAAAGCTAAGGTCAGACTCTTCTCCTGTGCCTCTTACATTGGACGTCTTTCTTGGCTGATGAAAGCCCAGAGGTTTGCCTCGTTCTGGGGTTGGATTCTTTGGCTGCGACACTACACAGGCCGCCGTAGATCGAGTACAAGCACATCCTCTGAGGCATTGCAGATGTCCGTTTCGGTTGGGGGAACCAAAACTTATAATAACTGATGGGCCTGGGGGTTCCTCAAATTCTGATGAGGAAGATGTTCTTCGTGTTTCACTGTTGCAGTCATCACATTTGGGTTATCTGCTTGCAGTAGCCCTCAGTCAGCCTGATTATCAAAGTCTTGGATTCTGTGTCAGTTGACGTCTCATCTTCAGTGATGTCAGGTAGTTTGGTATAAAGCATGCAGACGCCATTACATCAGTCTTTCTTGCCATGCAGTGCCCGAAGCAGAAGCAGTTTGCAAGTGCCGGTCGGCCGCCTCCTGAAATTTTCGTTTTCGAGTTTCAGAACCAAAGTCTTCAACTAAAGCTAAGTACCCTGTTGGGGAAACTTTTTCTTGCTCTAAACTGTTCTCAGTAAAAGTCAATAATTGTATTTCTTGTGGAAAGCAAATACCTCTCAAAGATTTTCATTCGTACTGTATTCCTTGCCTAGGCCCTGACCACGACGTGCCTTGCTGTCGGTTTTGTGCCTTATTTAAGCAACAAACTATTCGTCGTTTGTATATTTATGCTTCTAAATATTTTGGTACTCTGTTCAATTATCCAGATATGTCTTCGGTAAGTCATCCGACTACAGACATTCCGAAAAAACGCAAAGATAAAGACAGAGACAGGCCGCCTAGGTCCAAAGCTGCCGACATTTCTCTAAGCCAGTTGCCAGTTCGCCGGTACTCAGTGAGGTGCTTTCGCAGCCCCTGATACCCACTACTTCAGATTCGCAGGCCTCTACTGAGACCCATTCGGAGTCCAGTATGCCCCAAGATGCTTCAACTGTGGAACCTGCAGATGTCTCTACCTTGGATGGGTCCGGAGCCGCTTTGCAGGTACCGGCTTCTGAGGGTGTATTCATGCCTTCTGACTTGCATATTAAACCGACACCATCTTCTTTTTCAAGGCCTAAAACTCGAACTATGCCTAGAAAATCGACGTCCAGACCCGAATGGTCAGGCCTCTATGCCTAAAAAACAGATACGAATGGCAGAAGACCTTATTACTTTAATCAGGGGAAGCCAGCCTTCCCTCTCTAAGAGACCTAGAACAGAATTTGCTTATGATATTTCTGACCAGGATTCTGAAATGTCTGTTTCCTCTGAGGACCAGGATTTACCCTGATCTGCCTATGAGAATTCTGATGCAGAGGACTGTATTCCCTCTGCTCCCCCCCCCCCCCACAGAGGATTTCTCTTTTGCTGTAACCCTGCATACTCTTGGAGCATTTTCGCTGGGAAAGCCAGGATTACTCTGATTCTAAAAAGAGGCTTAGGGATTTCTTACTCCTGCCCCAGCACAGGCCTTTAGCTAGCCCTCCTGTAGTGGACATTGTAGATGATGCCTTCTCTGAATCTAGCTTGGCCCCTGACTCTCTACCTCCTGCTCCCATAAAGCCTGATAGATGATATAGGGTTCCTGACTCTCACAAGTTCCTTTTTAAAAATCCTACTGTGGATCCTGAGACCATTTCACAGGGACCCAAGGGCATCAAGGCTACTACTGCTAAAATCCTACCCCCTCTGATAGAGACTCCTGGGCGCCGGATAGATTGGGTAAGAAAGTATACACTTCTGCAACTTTGGCCATTAGGGCCTTAAACTGGCAGTTGCATATTATCAGCAGCATATCATTGGATTGCTTAAACAGAAAATGATGATGATTCCTAACTGTGCTGAAAATAAGGATTTACAGGATTTACTGCATTCTGCTGAACAGGTTGGAAAGCATACTTTGCAATGTGGTTTTGATTCTGTAGAGGCATCTTGCATGGCTGCTGTCACTGGGTCTGTACTTAGAAGGCATGCTTGGCTTAATGAGCAATTTTTGCCAGATCATGTTAAAGCTAAATTGCTGGATGCTCCCTTAAATCGGGACCGCCTGTTTGGCAACAAAGCAGAAGTTGTTCTTAAAAAGATGGAGGAAAAAGCTAAATCTATGCAAACTGTTAGATTTCCTACAAGTACAACCTCCAAGATATTTAGTAGGCATTGGCCCTCTATGAATTGGTCTTTTCCTGCCTTTTCCAAACTTTCTCAGTCCAAACACAGAACCAGCAGAACACCCAGGCTTCAGTTCCAAGGTACCCACAGGACTAAACAGTGGGGGGCTCCCACTTCCAAATCAGGGAGTAATAAGACTCCACCCTATGGTAAACTGTCTCAATGACTTAACTTTAAAACTTCCAAGCACTTCTCAACTGACTGCTCCTTTAGGGGGAAAGATTGCTCTGCAGGCAAAAAACTGGGAACTCCTTACCCAGGACAAATGGGTTTTAAATGGTTTCCCAAGGGTACAGATTTCACTTCCACACATTACCAACCCCAAACGTTTGGCTAGATTTATGCCCAAATTAGTGGGCAGAGGCTCAAAAGCAAGTACTCTCTCTTAAGCATAAAGGCTATTCATACTGTACCAGAAAGAGGAAAAGGGACAGGGTTTCTACTAAAGACTTTTCCTGGTACCCAGAAAAGACAACTCTTCGCGTCCTATCCTGGACCTTTCTATATTAAACACCTTTTTGGTGATTCCAAAATTCAAGATGCTAACTCTTCACCAATTACTTTCTATGCTAGGCAAAGATGCCTGGTTGGCAACACTGGATTTAAAAGAAGCCTACCTGCATATCCCCATCAGGGAATCTTGCAGAAGATACCTATGCTTCAAAGCAGGCTACATGCACTATCAGTTCTATGCACTCCCCTTTGGCTTATCTACTATGCCCAGGGTATTCACAAAGTGCTTATCTCCAGTCATTGCATTTTGCAGGCAAAGAAACATTCAAATATACCCATACCTGGACGATTGTCTATTGCAGGCAGAAAGCCAGGACATACTTTTGAATCATCTGGCATTTGTACAAAATGTGCTAACTTGTGTGGGGTACACTGTAAGAAATCACATCTGGTACCCTGTCAGCAATTATATACCTGGGAGCAAGCTTGAACACCACTTCCCAGATGGCTTTCCTCACACCAGAGAAACAAATTGTCAACTTACTTCAAACTAATACTGCAAGCCTTGGGGTTCATGGCCTCCTGCATTCTACTAATTCCATCTTCAAGACTGCATATGAAGAAACTACAGTGGTATCTAAAAAGCTTATGGTGCAACGTTCTCAGGCTCTAGAAGCAATGATCCCTATCATACCTTGCCTACAGTTAGAGTTCCTTTGGTGGGCAGAGGCTTGCAACGAAAACAAGGGACTTCCATTCACTGTACCCCCTGCCGCCCAAACCCTTACAACAGACGGATCATACTATGCATGGGGGGCTCACCTGGCAGGGAATTGCATTCAGGGCAATTGGAACCCAAGTCAAATGCACCTGCGCATATCAATCAAAGAGAAATGTTAGCTGTACAGAATGCTCTGACAGCCTTCAAGGCCACATTCTTCCAGGACAATTAATGGGTAAGGATGGACAACCACTGTTATGTGGTACATAAACAAGCAGGGAGGTACCCATTCTTACCCCGTCTGCAGACTAGCCATGGCTATGTGGAACACAGCCTTGAGCTACCAAGTGTATCTACAGGCTCAGTTCCTGCCAGGAAAACTAAATACACTGGCAGATGAACTCAGAAGTCTCATGGACCCACATGAGTGGAAACTGGAACCAAAGATATTCAACATGTTGAGAAACAAATGGGGGAGCCCAGATATAGACCTGTTTGCCTCCCCCCAGAACTACCAATTGGACAAATTCTGCACAAGGACTCCCCACAAACAAGCTTGGAAAGTGGATGCACTGTACTTCACCTGGAAAAATCTTATCGGTTTATGCCTTTCCTCCTCTGCCTCTCCTCTCCAAGGTACTACCAAAGATCAAACAGGACAAACCAAGGACTATACTGATTGCACCAGACTGGCCACACCAACACTGGTACCCCCTCTTGCGCAGTGTCCCTGCTGGCACCATGGTACCTGCCTTAGACCCCTACCCTGCTGTCCAGCAGGAGAGGCAGATTCTGCACCCTCAGTTTCAAACCCTGACCCTGGCTAATTTCCTGATCTCTGTTACCATCCCTCAGTAAACAAGTGTTGGATGTCATTCTGGAGGCAAGGAGGCCTAGTACTAGAAAATCTTATGCTGAAAAATGGAAAAGATTCTGTTCCTGGAACCAAACTCAGGCGATGGGCACAGGCAGTGCCCAATTTACCTCAGATTCCTCAGTACTTAACTGAGATGCTTCACAAGGGCCTTGCCTTTTCCTCCTCCAAAATTCAGCCATTTCAGCTCGTTACAACACAGAACCACCCCCTCTTCTCTCATCCACTGCTCAAGCAGTTTCTCAGAGGGGCCAAAAACGCAAGACCACCCAGGAGAGCCCCAACTCCAGCCTGGGACCTTAAC
Organism: Protopterus annectens; assembly: GCF_019279795.1. Classification (NCBI taxonomy): domain Eukaryota; kingdom Metazoa; phylum Chordata; order Ceratodontiformes; family Protopteridae; genus Protopterus; species Protopterus annectens. Next base: position 810,310,208 of record NC_056751.1, on the reverse strand, counting down.
TTTGTATTGGAAAAACTCACTCTACCTTTTTTTGAGCTAGCTGCAAGTGCAGAGTTAAAATTCCTTTCTTGGAAAACAGCCTTCCTTTTAGCCATCACTTCAGCAAGAAGAGTGCCTGAATTACAGGCCCTTATGGCAGTGGAGCCTTTCATCATCTTTCATGCAGGGTGTCCCTCAGGACCAATCCCTCCTTCATGCCCAAGGTAGTATCCAGTGTGGCTCTTAATCAGTCCATTCATTTGCCAACCTTCTTTTCTAATCCACAGAACAAAGGGGAACGGATACTGCACTCCTTAGATTTATTTTTATTTTATTTTATTTGCAGTTTAACCAGGATAGTCCATTGGGCATGAAGAACCCGTTTTCAATGGAGTCTTGGGGAGAAAAGCTCCTCATACAGATTACACAAAGGTTATTATACACACATAGATTGCATGAAGATTACAGAGGTAAAACAGACTGATCAAAAGTATTTCAATCAAAGTTAATAATGTATTTTTTTTTCTTTCTTTCTTCACTAGTAGGATTGAGGATAGGTAGTTAGATGCAGTAGGGTAAGGAATTGCTAGATACTAGTAAGGAGTTGTATAATAGAAGCAAGCAAGAATTTACCTGGGATGTGAGAGAAGGAAGGGAAAGAGTGTTGAAGTAAAGTGTAGGTTATGAGGGATGGGAGCAGGAGCATTCCCATGTGGAAGTTAGATGAGAGTGGAGTGATTTTTTAAAGGATGGGAGGCTAGTAATGGTACGAATGGAGGGGGGAAGGGAGTTCCATAAGCGTGCTAGAGAGTGTGACAGGAGGTATTGTCCTGGGGGGGTGGAGGGGTCTGTAAACTTCTATAAGGTTTTGTTTGATCTGAGAAGTCTTTGTGTGTGGTGCATTTTAAAGGTAGTGGAGAGGGAGGGACAGAGGGATGGCTGGAAAATGAGTTTATGAGCATAGGTGAGCTGAGTGTAGGAGAGGTAGTTTGGTAGCTCTAGCTAGTTTAGTTTGTGGAGAGATTCACAGTGATGGGTTGATGATTTGTTGCTAGTGGCGAATCTGGCGATTTTATTGTAACAAGAGGACAGTTTGGTTTTTAGAGATGATTGTAGGTTTGTTAGAAGAGGGGGCTCCATAGAGAACGGGAGGGTAAGAGAAATGTAGTAGAGAGAGTAAGTTTAGTAGTTGTGGTGAGGAACCGATTGTGTCGGTAGAGCATACCAAGTTTTTGGTGTTTTTTTTTTTTATGTTTAGTAGTAGATGGGAGTTGAATTTGAGCCTGTCATCAATTTGAACTCCTAGTAGTTTGGTTTCAGATACCAGCTCAAGAGGTGTTGTATTTTGGCTGGTGATGGAGAATAAATTTCGATCGAAATTCTTAGTTTTAGAGGAGGTAAAAATCATAAGTTTAGTTTTAGCAGCATTGAGTGCTAGATGGTTGTCTTTCATCCATTGTTCTGTGGAAGAGAAGGCATCTTGAGTTAGTTTTAAAAGAGTTGGCATGGATGGGGCAGCACAGATGATTGTGGAATCATCTGCATATTAGATAACGTTAGCAAGAGGGATAGAGCGGTAAAAGTCATTAATGAAAATGTTGAAGAGGTGTGGGGGCCCAGTATGGAACCTTGTGGGACACCTCTGGGGGGTGATGGAGGAGGTGGCCTTTTTCCATTTGACAGCTTGTTGCCTATTGGAGAGAAGTAGCTGGTAAACCATTTGAGGGAAGAGGGTGAGAGGTTTAGGTTAGCTAATTTAGTAAAAAGTAGGTTATGAGAGATAGTGTCGAAGGCCTTAGAGAGATTGAGAAGGATGGTAGATACAGTGAAGCTAGAATCTCTAGCTTTATTCACAGTTTCAAGGATGGAAAGGAGGGCAGTCATAGTGCTATGATGGGGTCTGAATCCGTGTTGGGTAGGAGTTAATAGGTTGCTGTCCAAGAGATGGGGGAGGAGTTGAAGGTAGATACATTTCTCTAGGACTTTAGAAATGGGAGAGAGGATGGCGATGGGACGGAAATTGGAAATATTAGTATTATTTCCTCCTTTGTGCAGGGGAATGATGTAAGCTTTTTTCCAGATTTGAGGAACAAGACCTTCTTGGATAGAGCGGTTGATTAGGATACTGATAGGGAGGGCAATGGCTTTGGCAGCTATGCTGAGGAAGTATGAGGGAATGTTATCAGGGGCATTGGTGCATGGTTTTACTTTCTGCAGGAGTTTTCTTATAGTAGAAGTAGGAATAGGTTTAATGAAAAATGGAGGGGGTTAAGAGGGTGAGGAATGAGAGAAAGAAGTTTGAGGGGGAAGATGGGTGAGGAGAAGTGGAGGTAGGAGGTGGATTGTTATTTGAAAAAGAAGAGGTAAGTTTGGAAATAGTCACTGAAGAAAGAATTGAATTGGGTAGCAAGATCAGAGTCTTGTACATCTGGGGAGGGGTTAGGGTTTTCTGTAGTACCAGGTTTTAAGAGGGTAGTTATACCTCTCCAGAACTTTTGTGGGTTGGTTTTATGCTTGCTTTGAAGTTGGACGAAGTAGTTTCGATGGTCTGCTGAGATAAGCTTTTTAACAGAGTTACGAAGAGTTTTGTATTCATTAAGGTTAGATGTAGATTTGCTCCTCTGGTATTGTGTCCAGGCTTTATCTGTAAGTCACATGGTGGCTAGTGTACTTTTAGTTAACCAGGGGGTGGCTTTCCTTTTAATTCTTTTGGTTATTAAGGGAGCATGATTATTTAGGAGATGTAGGAAGGTAGTATTAAAGTGAGTTATTGCATTTTCAAGTGGTAGAGTTTTTAGAGGGTACCAGTTAAGTGATTTAAGGGTGTCAGAGAAAGCTTTTGGGTTAAAGTTTCTATGGCATCGGGTAGTTAAATATGAGTAGCTAGTAAGGGAGAAGGAAGACGTCTAGTGAAGATGGGAAGGTGGTCACTGAGGGAGTCAGGGAGGGTTCCACTGTCAGGATAGTTGTGGGGGTGGGAGACTAGAATCCAGTCTAAAATGTTGCCACTAGTGAAGTCTTTGGATGGCCTACTTATGGAGTTGATGAGTTGAGAGTAGTTGTATAGATTGATGTTGAGGGGGTGAGTAGGGGACTGAATGGAGGACCAATTAATATTGGTGTCTCCCATGATTATAGTTTCATTACAGATATTAGTTGATAGCCAGTAGAGGAATTCTTCGAGTATTGGGACATTGTCTCCAGGGGGAATGTAAAGAGAGGCAATGTATATAAATGTGTTTGTTTAGCTGAAGATGAGTTAGTATTAATTCTGCATTAGCGAACTTTGGAATGGCTTTTTTATAGGGTGTTATGGATAGGGAGGAAGAGTAGATTAGAGCCACTTCACCACCTTTTTATGGGTTCTGTCTATTCTGATGATAGAGTAATTGGGTGGTACTATCTCTTCGTTTTTTACATGAGGTTTTAGCCAGGTTTTAGAAATAGCTAGGATGTCTGGTTTGTTATGGAGTAGCCAGGCATGGAGATTTGGAATTTTGTTAGCTAAGCTTTGTGCATTAAAAGATGCAAGTAGGATGGATTTAGTTATTGGGGGGGGGGTTGGGCCTGGGTTAGGGTGTACATCACCAGAAAAACGTATGGAAGTTAAAAGTTGAGTTAAGTAGTGGAGGTATTTGGATTGTTTCGATGGAGAGGTACAAGTTGAAAGATTAGTGGGAGGTATGGAGGGTAGAGTGGTTGATGAGGTTTTAAGAGGGGGGAATAGTTTGAAATGAAAACATAGGTGGTTGTTGAAGGGATATAGTTCAGGGGAGCTCGAGTTGAAGAAGTTGGATTGTGAAGTATGGAGAGGGCAGGTTGTGTGTAAGAGTGGTGAGTGGGTGGGATAAGGTTGGGTAAGATAGTAGATGTATGTAAGATTCAGTAGGAGTAGTAGTTGAATTGGGAAGGATGAGTATTTTTTAAGCATGTTAGGGTTTTGATAAGCAATGTAGTGGTGTTGAGTAAGGAGGAGGGAGGGATGTGAAGTAAGGGTTGTATGAAAGTGGGAGTAGATAGGAAGAGAAAAGGGGTGGAGTTTTGAGGTTGGAGAGGAAGTAGGAGTGGTTAAATGGGTATAAATGTAGATGTAGTGGGGGTGGTTGGGAATTGGGGGTGTAGGGTAGGGGAGTGGAGTGAGCCCACAGGGCGAACGGAGCGGGTAGAGACAAAAGGAGTAGAAGTTAGAGAGGAAACTATCAGCAATGCAGTTAAATACAGGTTAGAAAGGTAGGACCTGAGTGGAGAAGGTCTGAGATGGTACAGGAGTCTACCAAAAAGGAGAGCCAGAGGGGTAAAGTACTGAATGGGCACAAGGTGAGTATGAAGAGGATCAGGTCAAGGACGTAAGAAATTAGTTGAAATTACAGAGGTAGAACAGAGAGAGGCAGCGAAAGATGGATAGGATAAGGGTGCCACCTAGTGGGCAGATCTGGTATTGTAGGTAAGTGTGTAAGGGAGCTAACTGGTGTAGAACTGTGGTAGGAGAGTTGTATAGCAAGACAGGGTTTAGGTAAGTGGTAGAGGTGAGTTGGCTGTTGGGTAGATAGGAGGGGCAAAGGGAAGCTGGCTGCTCACTGCGAACTTTGGAGCCCTGATGCAAGTAGTAGACAAGGGTCTGATTTACAATGTGGACTTAGCCCATAACATACTTTCTTTCTTCCTTGATAGACGGTGCAGGGAAAAGAAGCTGGTAGATGAGGTCGCTGGACTTTGGATGGGATTCTTATCTCACCAGGTAGGTAGTGGTTATATTAGGAGCAGGAGAAAGTTGAGCTGGGTACTTTGGGGAGAAAGGGAGAGAAATATACAGAAGAGAAAAGTTAGCATTCAGCATATATATAAGTAGTATAAGCTAGCAGTAACAAATGCAACATTTCAAACATTCACATTTAAATATGAGGTAGGTACATATATTTATGCAATCTAAGCATGTCTTTAGTATATCAAAGGAATAGCCTTCGTGGTAGTTGCAAATACATTACAACATTCACATTTAAGTATGAGGTAGATACATACATTTAGGCATTCTAAGCATGTTTTTAACAAATCAAAGGACTAGCATTCAGGATAGTTGCAAAGGAACAAAAAAAAAAAAAAAACAGTGAATAAGGTCAACATTTAAGCAGTCCAGGCAAGATAGGATATATGTTATTCCACTAATGGCCTGTAGGTGCAAGCTAAGCATTCCCTAGGGATATTTGTCTGGCAAGCGGTGCAGCATGAATTCCCTTAAAAATCTTGGGGACAGTATTCCCTGGAAGCTGCTTAAATAGAGTAGCTTTATCATGTGCCAGGTCCCAAAAGAAATACCCTTTGCAGATTTAGGGAGTAGCAAGTAGTTACCAGTTTTAAAATTTAATGTAGAGGTAGCTAGTAAATGCTGCGTATGTAAAGTGAACAATTAAAGGAAGAGTATGAGCTTAGGCACATTCAAACAGGAGTCAGAATGGTGGTACTACTACAAACCGCCATTACAGACTGTTAATAGGACGAAATAAGCGACTACAGTACACTCAGTCAAGCTTCTCAGGTGAAGCATGTTCACAGACAACTTAGATTTAGTTGGACAAGACAAAACCTCTCAGGAAATCTGAATAGCTGCTGGTGGCATTTGCTGTAGGGGCAGAGGGGAAGGCCATTTCAAAGTGAACCATTTCTAAATGGTTAGACCATTGCATTGATTTCTGCTATAAGCACCATGGAAAACCTATCCCACAGGGGATAGGACCACATTCAACCAGGGCTGCATCTACCTCTGCAGCCTTTCTCAGAGGTGTCCTTACCAGGGACATCCTAGAAGCTGCTACCTGGAGTTCTGTACATACTTTCACCAAGCATTATCATTTGCCAATTTTCTGTAAATCCAGAGCTGGTTTTGCCACTGCAGTCTTGCAGGGCTTCTCATAGCTGGTCCTAATGCTATCTGAATTCCTCCTCCCATCCTTAGCTTTGGGAATCTACCCAAATGTGATGACTGCAACACTGAAACATGAAGAACGTAATACAGTTGTGTACACTTACCATAAATGTAGATGTTCGAGAGTATTCACTGTTGCAGTCCTGGTTACCCTCCCTCCAGCCCCCTGACTTTTTTGGCTATACCTCTATTCCTTTTTACTATGCTTAAAATCTTTTTGGTGTATTTGCTTTTATGTTGGAGGTATAACCTTGTTTGTTGTTCTTTTGGCTTTTCCCAGTTATGGGTCGCCACAGTGGAACTCCAGTCTGCTAATGATTGGCAGTAGATTTTTACAGTGGCAAGGTGCCAGCTCGACGCCCAACCTTCAACAAAGGCATGCCCATTCACGCATGTCTTTCGAATGCCACTCGACCACGGGGGGGACATGCAGACTCCACACAGAAGGCGCTCCAGCCGAGAATCGAACGCGAGATCCTCTTGCTGTGAGGCGACATAACCTTGTGTGTGTCTATATATATATATATATATATATATAAAACATTTAATTGCTTCCCATCTGGGGCAAGAAAAACTGATGTAATGGCGTCGGCTGCATGCTTTACACCCCTAATTACCTGACATCGTGGAAGATGAGACAGCAACTGACGCAGGACCCAAGACTTTGATAATCAGGCCGACTGAGGGCTACTGCAAGCAGATAACCCAAATGTGATGACTGCAACAGTGAATACACTCTAACATCTACATTTATGGTAAGTGTACACAACTGTACTTTCAAAATGCTCGCTCTGTATCAGTTGCTGCCAATGTTAGAAAAGGATTTCTGTCTGGTTACCTTGGATCTCAAAAAAGCTTATCTGCACATCCCTATCAGGGAAAGTTGCAAGCAATTCCATTTCAGGGTGGGCAAGCAACATTATCAACTCTCTGCGCTGCCCTTTGGCTTATCTACTGCTCCCAGAGTTTTCACAAAGTGCCTGGCTCTAGTCGTTGCTTTTTGCAGGCAGAAGAAAATTCAGATTTATCCATACTTGGATGACCGTCTAATCTAAGCAAATTCTCAAGAACAGCTGTTAAAGGATCTAGAATTTGTAAAGACTGTTCTCTCTTCCCTGGGTTACACACAATGAGGAAAAATCAAAAATGGTGACATCCAAGGAGATAACATTCCTAGGAGTGAGTCTGAACACAGCCGCCCAGATGATAATCTCACCCAGGAGAAGCAGACAACTCTTTCACTTTACTTCAAGGACTTGGCAAGCTTGTCCCAGCTCCCTGCAAGGACATACCTGCAAGCTCTGGGATACATGGCCTCTTGCATTCTCATGATTCCATATGCAAGAATGCATATGAGGAAATTGCAATGGTACCCCAAGAACATTTGGTGTCAACACACACAGGACCTGGATATGAAGACTCCTCTGCTTCCATCTCTGTAGACAGTTTTTATGGTGGGCAGCAGCCTGTCTACAAAACAAAGGCATGCCGTTTTGCCCACCTCCTGGCACTCAGGTTCTTACCACAGATGCCTCGGACTATGCCTGCAGAGCTCACCTGGATGGCAGATGCATACTGGGACGTTGGAATGCCCAGTAGATGCACCTGCACATAAATCTAAAGGAGTTGATACCAGTTCAGCAGGCCTTACTAGCTTTCAGGCATCTTTCTCCAGGAACCCTGCCTGTCAGAACAGACAACACCACAGTCATGTGGTACATCAACAAGCAGGGAGGGACTCATTCTTACCCCCTGTGCAGGCAGACCATGAATCTCCAGTCCATAGCAGCATCCCTGGGCCTACATCTCCTAGCTCAGTTTCTTCCAGGAAGGCTCAATGTTTTGGCAGACCAGTTAAGCAAACAGACCCTGGATCCTCACGAGTGGCAGCTGACCAGAGCAGTTTTTTACAGCATCATTCAACGTTGGGGCACAACTCAGGTGGATCTTTTCTCCTCTACAGACAACCATCTTCTACCTCTTTTTTGCACCAGACAGCATCACAGCAGAGCCTGGAAAGTGGATGCTCTGTCCTTCCCTTGGATGCTGCTGTCAGTTTATGCCTTCCCTCCTCTTCCTCTTCTTCCCAGAGTATTAGTGAAGATCAGGGACGAACGACCTAGGACTATTCTCATAGCTCCGGACTGGCCCAGACAGCATTGGTATCAACTGCTGCGCAGTCTCTCCCAATTTTCCCCTTGGCATCTTCCTCTGAAGCCAGATCTTTTGGTTCAGGAAGGGAGAAACGTTCTACATCCTCATCCTCACTCTCTCCGTTTGGCAGCATGGCTCATTGTATGACTCCATCCTTTTCTTCTCTTTCCCAGCAGGTGGTTAACGTGCTGAGGGAGGCCAAGAGGCCTAGCACTAGGAAGTCCTACGCTGGCAAATGGGAAAGATTCTCTCATTGGATGCAGGCTAGAGGGTAATCTTCTTCTCAGCCTACCCTTCCGTTGATACTGGAATACCTGGCTGATTTGCTACAAGGTTTTCTTTCTTTTTCCTCTATCAAGATCCATGCTTCAGCCATTTCTGTTCATTGTTCTTTTGAGCAACCCATTTTCTCTCATCCCCTTATGAAAATGTTTCTCAGAGGTCTTTGCAACTTAAAACCTCCCAGAAGGGTGCCTACTCCAGCCTGGGATCTTAATTTTGTTCTAGAGAAACTCACTCTTCCTCCTTTTGAGCCAGCTGCCACTGTGGATTTAAAGTTTCTCTATTGGAAGACTGCATTCCTCTTGGCTATAACTTCAGCAAGGAGGGTTTCGGAGCTGCAAGCTTTGGCTGTGGAGCCTTTTCTTATTTTCCATGCAGATGGGGACTTTTTGAGAACCATCCTCTCCTTTTATGCCTAAGGTGGTTTCTAGCCTGACTTGTCAGTCTATACATCTTCCTACCATTTTTACTAATCCTCGAAATAGAGGTGAAAGGATCTTACATTCTCTTGATGTGCACAAACAGCTCAGGGTTTATCTGGACAGGACTAAAGACCTTTGAAATCCATCACAGTTATTGGTCAGTTTTGCCCCTGGAGCCCAGGGCAAGGCTATTTCTAAGCAAACCATTTCCAAATGGATTGCACATTGCATTGCTTTGTTATTCCTTTCATGGCAAGGTTCCACCTCAAGGGGTTAGGACCCACTCAAATAGAGCAGCTTCCACTTCTGCAGCCTTTTTAAGGGGTGTGCCTACTAAAGACATTTTGGAGGCTGCCACATGGTCTTCTGTTCACACTTTCACAAAGCATTATAATTTGCCTTTGTTTTCCAGAGCCAGGGCAGGGTTTGCCACTGCTGTTCTGCAGGGCATTATCTCCAATCCTTGATTCTGTTGGTTCCTCCTCCCTTTTCTCTGGGCTTTGGTAATCAACCCATTGGTTAGGACTGCAACAGTGAAACACGATGTATATAGTACAGTTGTGTACACTTACCGTAAATGTAGATGTTCGAGTGTATTCACTGTTGCAGTCCTGATTTCCCTACCTCCTTCCCCCTTTTTGGTCCTCTCCTTTCTCTTTTCCTAAGATACAGGCTAAATTTGGTGGTATTTGCCAAAATTGCTTTTGGTTTAAACCGTGTTTTCTGGGGGCTTCTGACTGTTGTGGCAGGAAAGACTGAGGAAGTGACGTATACTGCCTCCTTTTGTATCTGGCATCTTGACGTCCTTTACAACTGACGTCATATTCACTTACCTTTGGAATTCTGGCCGAGGGCTACCAGGAACCGGATAACCCATTTGTTAGGACTGCAGCAAGTAAATACACTCAAATATCTACATTTATGGTAAGTGTACACAACTGTACTTTCTGAGGTCTGTGCCCCCCTGGTTTATGGTCCTGCATATGACGTCCCATGCTCTGGCAGCAACCAGGCTTCGGCTTTTGCATAGGAGCCGACATTCGGGTCACTTGAGGTGGAGGATCCCACAATAAGAATACTGCAACATGGAAGAGAAGAGCATCTATGGTTATGGTAAGATTTTACACAACTGTTCTTTCATCAGATCCTTTCCCATCCGTCTCCTCCAGCCAGATTCATTCTTCAAGTACTGGGATATGTGACAGCAGCAATAGTGTTACTTTCCTTAGCACGTTAAGTTATGCGTGTTTTTCAGTGGATTCTAGCTGTTCAGCGATGTGTTCTTAGACAACCCCCATCATTTCCAGGCAGCTTACTCCGATTTGCAAATGTCACATTAAGTGGTGGATCCAGTTGGACAACATTTCTCAAAGCTGACCCTTTGTTTTACTACCCCCAATGGCCACAGTGAATATGGCTGCTTCCCAGTTGGGGTGAGGTGGACATTTCTTGGGAAGGATGGTGCAAAGCACATGAGGCCCCCCCCCGACCGATTTGCATGTCAGTGGACTGAAAATGAGAGCAGTCCTGATGTTCTTCGTGTTTCGCTGTTGCAGTCATCACATTTGGATTATCTGCCTGCAGGTAGCCCTCAGCCGGCCTGAATACCAGAGTCTTGGATTCCTGCGTCGGATGCTGTCGCTTCTTCCATGATGTCAGATCTTCAGGGGGTATAAAACATGCAGCCGATGCCATTACATCAGTCTTTCTTGCCACGCAGTGGCAGAAGCAGTTTACAAGTGCCGGTCGGCAGACTCCTGAAATTTTCGTTTGAGTTTCAGAACCAAAGTCTTCAAAAAAGCTAAGTACCCCGTTGGGTATCCTTTTTCTTGCTTTTTACTGATGTCAGTTAAACTTAACAGTTGTCTTAACTGTGAAAAGCAAATACCTCATAAAGATTTTCATTCGTACTGCATTCCTTGCTTAGGCCCAGACCACGAAGTCCCTTGCTGTCGATTTTGTGCCTTGTTCAACCCCTGAACTATTCATCGTTGGGCTATATTTGCAGCAAATTATTTTGGTACTCGATACAACTATCCAGAAATGGCTTTGGTAAGCCATCCGACTACCGATATTCCTAAAAAACGTAAGGATAAAGACAGACCACATAGGTCCAAAACTGTCGATGACACTTCCGTTAAGCTAGTCGCCATTCCGCCGGTACTCAGTGAGGCGCTTTCGCAGCCCCTGATACCCGCTACTTCAGATTTGCAGGCCTCTACTAAGACCCATTCGGAGTCCGGTATGCCGCAAGATGCTTCTTCAACTATGGAACCTGCGGATGTCTCTACCTTGGATGGGTCCGGAGCTGCTGTGCAGGCACCGGCTTCTGAGGGTGTATTCAGGCCTACAGACTTGCATTTTAAACCAACGCCATCTTCTTCATCCAAGCCTATAACTCGACCCACGCCTAGAAAACCATCGTCCAGACTGCATGCTTAGGCCCATATGCCAAAAAAAAAAAACAAATGCTTAGAATGGGGATTCTGATGCAGAAGGATTCCATTCCCTCTGCTTCCCATCCAGAAGATCTTTCTTTTGGTGAAACCATGCACACTCTTAGGGAGCATGTCTGCTGGGAAAGCCAGGATCCAAAAAGAGGCTTAGGGAATTCTTACTCCTCCCTCAACACAGGCCTTTAGCTGTCCTTCCTGTTCTGGACATTGTAGATGATGCTTTCTTGGAATCTAGCATTTCCCCAGGCACTTTACCTCCAGCTCCCAGAAAACCTGACGCGTATTAGAGTATCTGACTCTCACAAGTTCCTCTTCAAGAACCCTGCTGCTGCAGATCCAGAGACCATTTCCCAAGGACCTAAGGGCATTAAGGCTACTGCTGCCAAAAACCCTGCCCCTTCTGATAGAGATTCTAGAGCCTTGGATAGATTCGGTAAGAAGGTATATACTTCTGCTACTTTGGCCATTAGGGCTTTAAATTGCCAGTTTTATATGTTAAAGTACCAGCAGCATATTATGGAACTACTTTAACAGAAAATGATGTTGATTCCTGACTGTGCTGAACCCAAAGAATTACAGGACTTAATGCATTCCGCAGAACAAGTTGGTAAACATACTTTACAATGTGGTTTTGTTTCTTTAGAAGCATCTTGCAGGGCTGCTGTCACTGGGAGTGTACTTAGAAGGCATGTTTGGCTTAAGGAGCAAAACTTGCCAGGTCATGCTAAAGCTAAATTACTGGATGCTCCTTTAAACCAAGACCGCCCGTTTGGCAACAAAGCAGAAGTCCTCAAAAAGATGGAGGAAAAAGCTAAATCTATGCAAACTGTTAAAGATTTCCTGCAAGTACAGCCTCCCAGATTTAGTAGGCATTGGCCTAGGTTACAGTCTCAGGCTACGCTCAGGCCTAAGTAGTGGGGGGCTCCCACTTCAAAAGCAGGAAGTAGTAAGACACTCCCTACAGAAAAATGGCACAATGACTTAACCTTAACCCTTCCAAGCCCTGCTCTACAGCCTGCTCCCTTAGGAGGAAAACTAGCCCTGCATGCAATAAAATGGGAACTCATTACCCAGAACAAATGGGTTTTGAATATTGTTTCCCAAGGATACAGATTCCACTTCCACACCCTACCCCACCCTACCAAACGGTTGGCCAGACCTACCCCCAAATCAGTGGGCAGAGGCTCAACAACAGGTTCTCTCTTCTAAGTACCAGGGCTATTCAGCCTGTCCCAGCAGAAGAAATGGGGCAAGGTTTTTATTCAAGATTTTTCCTGGTACCCAGAAAAGACGGCTCCTGGCTTCCTATCCTGGACCCCTCTACTCTAAACACCTTTTTGGTAATCCCAAAATTCAAAATACTAGCACTTCAACAGCTGCTTCCTAGTCTAGGCAAGGATGCCTGGTTGGCAAACTTAGGCTTAAAGGAAGCTTACCTTCCCATTCCAATAAGGAAATCTTACAGGAAATACCTACGCTTCAGGGCAGGCTCCATGCACTATCAGTTCTCTGCACTTCCCTTTGGCTTATCTACTGCGCTCAGGGTATTCACAAAGTGTCTAGCTCCAGCCATTGCATTTTGCAGGGTCTGTATTAGAAGACCGAACATTTGAAATGTCGAGTGTTCTAATATCGACCCGTTTTCAGCAAACGCTGAAAATATTGAAGGGAAAAGTCGGTGTTTCTGTTGCTTCAGTATTTTCAGCACTCTGATGGAAAGTTACGGGTCGGGTTCAGGTAAGTGTGCGATTGTGTGGACGTGTGGGTTAGGGCGGGTTAGGAGAGTTAGGGCTCGGGTCAGGTAAGTGTGCGATTGTGTGGACATGAGGGTTAGAGCAGGGTAGGTGAGTTAGGGTTAGGGTGTGGGTGAGGTGACCGTGCGATAGTGACGGACCTTAGGGTTAGGGTTAAGGTAAGTGGATAGTTAGTGGTGTATGTATAGTTTAGTGTAGAGTTAGGTATATGAGTTTAGGTGTGTGTGTGTGGATTGCTCTTTGTTTGGTGTGTTTGTGTTGTGTGTATGTGTTTTGGAACAACAAATTTTTTCCCTAGGAAAAAATTTGCTGTTCCGATTGTTCGATGTTTTGTATTTTCGATTGCTAGGGTTCGATTTTAGAACACTTGATATTTCAAATGTTCGGTGTTCTAATATAGACCCCCATTTTTCAGGCAGAGAAATACTCAAATATACCCATACTTGGACGATTATCTGATTCAGGCAGAAAGCCAGGAATTGCTATTAAAACATCTGGCATTCGTAAAGAAACTTCTAACCTCACTGGGGTACACCATAAACGAAAAGAAATTTCATTTTGTACCCTGCCAACAGATTGTATTCCTGGGAGAAAGCTTGAACACAACTTCCCAGATGGCTTTCCTCTCTCAAGAGAAACAAGTTTGACAACCTACTTCAAACTACTAGCCACAAAGGCCCAGCTATCTGCATGGAAAATTCTGCAAGCCCTGGGGTTCATGGCCTCTTCCATTCTACTTATTCCATATGCAAGACTGCATATGAGGAAACTACAATGGTATCTAAAAAGCCTATGGTGACAACATTCTCAGGACCTGGAATCCATGATTCCTATCATTCCTTGTATAAAGACAGAGTTCCTTTGGTGGACAGAGGCCTGCTGCCACCACAAGGGGCTCCCTTTCAATCTACCCCTTGCCGCCCAAACCCTAACAGACGCATCAGACTATGCATGGGGGGCTCACTTGGCAGGGCAGTGCATTCAGGGCAAATGGAACCAGAGACAGATGCACCTGCATATCAACCAAAAAGAAATGTTAGCTGTACAGAATTCTCTGACGGCCTTCAAAGACCATATTCTTTCAGGACAATTATTGGTAAAGGCAGACACCACCACAGTTATGTGGTACATAAACAAGCCGGGGTGAACCCATTCGTACCCTCTCTGCAGACTAGCCATGGCTCTGTGGAACCCAGCCTTAAGCTACCAAGTGCACCTACAGGCTCATTTCCTGCCAGGCAAGCTAAATGTTCTAGCAGACCGAAGCAGAAATCTCATGGACCCACACGAATTGAAACTGGAACCAAAAATATTCAACCTCTTGAGGAACAAATGGGGGATTCCAGATATAGACCTGTTTGCCTCCCCTCAGAACTACCAATTGGACTTATTCAAGGACTTCCCACAGTCAAGCTTGGAAAGTGGATGCCCTGTCTTTTACCTGGGAAAAGCCTCTCGGTTTATGCTTTTCCCCCTCTGCCTCTCCTCTCGAAGGTTCTGCTAAAGATCAAACAGGACAAGCCAAGGACAATACTGATTGCACCAGATTGGCCACGCCAGCACTGGTAACCCCCTCTTGCACAGTATAACACTGCTGGAACCATGGCACCTGCCTCACATCCCTTTCCTGCTGTCCCAGCAGGTGGGCCAGATTATGCACCCTCCACTTCAAACCCTGAACCTTGCAGCCTGGCTCATTCCCTGAGCTCTCAAATAGCATCCCTCAGCAAGCAGGTGCTAGACGTCATTCTGGAGGCAGGGAGGCCTAGAACTAGAAAATCCTATGCTGAAAAGTGGAAAAGATTACTGTTCCTGGAGCCAGACTCAGGGGATGGACACAACGGTGCCCAGCTTACCTCATATTCTTCAGTACTTAACAGAAATGCTCCACAAGGGCCTGTCATCCTAGTCAATTAAAATTCATGCCTCTGCCATTTCAGCACATTATAATATTGAACCACTCCTCTTCTCTCACCCTCTGCTAAAGCAATTCCTCAGATGGGCCAAAAATGTAAGACCCCCCCCCCCCCAGGGGAGCCCCTATTCCAGGCCTGGAACCTTAACTTTGTATTGGCAAAGCTCACTCTCCCTCCTTTTGAGACAGCTGCAACTGCAGAGTTGAAATGTCTTTCTTGGAAAACAGCCTTCCTTCTAGCCATCACTTCAGCAAGAAGAGTGTCTGAATTACAGGCCCTCGTGGCAGTGGAGCCCTTCATTATTTTCCATGCAGACAGGGTTTCCTCAGGACCAGTCTTTCCTTTTATGCCCAAGGTGGTGTCTAGTGTGGCCCTAAATCAGTCCATTCATTTGCCTACTCTTTTCCCAAATCCACAAAACAAAGGAGAACGAATTCTGCACTCTTTGGATGTACACAGACATTTTAGATTTTATTTGGACAGGAGTAAGCCTTTCAGAAAATCTGAACAGCTGTTAGTTGGCTTTGCTGCTGCGGGGGCAGAGGGGAAGGCCATTTCAAAGCAAACAATTTTTAAATGGATAGCCCATTGCATTCACTTCTGCTATAAGCACCATGGAAAACCTACCCCACAAGGAGATAAAATCACATTCCACCAGGGCTGCATCTATCTCTACAGCTACCTGGAGTTCTGTACATACCTTCACCAAGCATTACCACATGCCTATTTTTTTCCAAATCCAGAGCTGGTTTTGCCACTGCAGTCTTGCAGGGCTTAATAGCTGGCCCTAATGCTCTCTAAACTTCCTCCTCCCTTAGCTTTGAGAATCAACCCAAATTTGATGACTATAACAATGAAACACGAAGAACATAGTACAGTTGTGTACACTTACCATAAATGTAGATGTTCGAGAGTATTCACTGTTGCAGTTTTGGTTACCCTCCCTCCAGCCCCCTGACTTCTCTTGGCTATATCTTTCCTTCTTGTTTGGTGTATTTAAGCTTTCTGGTGTATTTGCTTTTTGATGGAGGTGTACCATAACATATAATTGCTTCCCATTGTGGGACACCTGACATCTGAGGCAAGGAAAACTGATGTAATGGCATCGTCTGCATGTTTTATACCCCTGACGTCATGGAAGAAGCGGCAGGAATCCAAGACTCTGGTATTCATGCCAGCTGAGGGCTACTTGCAGGCAGATAACCCAAATGTGATGACTGCAACAGTGAATACACTCGAACATCTACATTTATGGTAAGTGTACACAACTGTACTTTAGCATTGTAGGCATTCCACAATGCACTTCTAGGGACTGTTGTAGTTTAGACTAGCAACATGTCAGGCTGGTACATCAAACAAGGGGGAAAACAATCTTGCCCTTTTTGCAGGGAGGCCATGGGAGTGTAGCAGTGGGCGATCTCAAACTGATTCCTAGTTGTAAAGCACATTCCTGGGAGAACCATTGTGTTGGTGGAAAAATCCATTCTGATGCCTCACTTGTGGTCTGTCAGTCTGTAGCAGAAGAGGTTTTTCATTGTTGACTCCAACCTCTCTGCGACCTTTTTGCTCCCCCCACCTCACAACAAGTGCAGCATGTATTTTGCCCCAATTCCCCCCTCAGGTGGAGAGATGCTCTAGTCCATATTTGGCCATCTGGTCTGCTTTGTGTATCTTTCATGTCTCTTAATTCCAAAATTGCTACAGAAAGCAACCCAGTTGAAGAGCCCAGTCATCCTCATTCCACCCTACTGGCATTGTCAGATGTGGATGTTCATCGTGTTGCACTGTTGCAGTCATTACAATTGGGTTATCCTGCTGGCAGGCTACCTGGAGTCGGCCTGAATTCCAAAGTCGTGGTCCGGCATCGGTTGCTGTCGCCTCCTCCCTGACGTCAGTGTGCCAGTGGTATAAAAGATGCAGCCAACGCCATTTTCTTCAGTCTTTCTTGCTGAGCGGTGCCCGAAGCAAAAGCAGTTTGCAAGTGCCGGTCGGCCGACTCCTGAGATTTTCAACTTCAAATTTCAGATCCGAAATCTTCATTAAAGCTAAGTACACCATTGGGGAAACTTTTTTTCTTGCTCCAGTCCGATGTCAGAAAAAGTTAATTGTATTTCTTGTGGGAAGCAAATACCTCATAAGGATTTTCATTCTTACTGTATTCCTTGCCTAGGCCCTGACCACGACATTGCTAGTTGTCGGTTTTGTGCTAGATTTAACCAACGCACTATTAAACGTTGGTTTGATTCCGCATTTCATTACTTTGGCAGAAGATTTAATTATATAATGCTGTCAGAACAGCCAACTACCAGAGTTTATAAAAAGCGCAAAAAAAAAAAGACAGGCATCCGAGGTCCAAAACAGACGACGAGGCTTCTGCTAGGCCGTTCGCCGGTTCTCAGTGAGGCGCTTTCGCAGCCCCCGACGCCCACTACCTCAGAGCCACAGGCCACTTCTGACTCCCATGCGGAGCTGACTAGGCCGCTGGAAACTCAAGGTATTGGACCCTCGGAAAACTATTCCCTCAGATGGGTCCAGAGCCGCTGAGCAGGCATTGGCTTCTGAGGGTGTTTTCAGGCCTACATAGTTATATGTGAAAACGACTTCAGCTTCAAAGGCAAAGACTAAAGCACCTCTAAAGACAAAGAAACAAGTACTACATTCCCCTGGACAGGCCTCCATGCCTAAAAAACAGATGCTTAAAATGACCGAAGACCTAATTACTTTGATCAGGGGTTCCCATCCCCCTCCTGATAAGAGGCCTAGGCAAGAGACAGAATATGAATCTTCAGATCAGGTTTCCATTTCCTCTGATTCCTCTTCTGATCAGGAATACTCTCTTCCTCCCTATGAGGATTCTGATGCTGAAGAATCTATTCCTTGAGCCTCTCCTCCTGAGGATTATTCTTTTGAGGAGACCCTGCATACTATGAGGGAGCACTTCCACTGGGAGAACCAAGATTACTCTGAATCTAAGAAAAGGCTCAGAGACTTCCTTTTACTACCTCAGCACAGGCCCCTTGCTATTCCTCCTATTTTAGACATTGTAGATGATGTATTTTCAGAGTCCGGTCTGTCTCCTGACTCTCTACCACCATCTCCTGTTAAGCCAGACAGATACTACAGGGTTCCTGATTCACTTAAATTTCTTTATAAAAACCCTGCTGCTGACGCAGAAACTATCTCTCAGGGTCCCAAAGGGGTCAAGGCTTCCACTGCAAAAAACCCAATCCCCTCTGATAGGGATTCAAGGACCCTGGACAGATGGGGGATAAAGATTTACACTTCTGCTACCTTGGCCGTAAGGGCCTTAAATTGTCAGTTTCATATGCTTAAATAGCAATACCTTATGTCACTGCTTAAACAGAAAATGTTGACAAACTCTGTGCAAAAAACAAAGAAATGCAGCATTTATTGCATGAAGCTGAACAAGTGGGAAAGCACACTTTGCAATGTGGCTTTGATTCTCTGGAGGCCTCCTGCAGGGCCGCTGTTACGGGTTCTGTCATTAGGAGGCATGCTTGGTTAAAGGAACAGAATCTGCTTGATCATGTTAAAGCAAAATTATTAGATGCTCCATTACATCATGATACCTTGTTTGGTGTTAAAGCAGAAGAGATGTTGAAAATGGAGGACAAAGCTAAATCTATGCAAACAGTCAAGGATTTCTTACAGGTACAGCCTCCCAGATTTTGCAGGAACTGGCCTACAAAGAATTGGTCCTTTCCAGTGTCAGACAGGCCACAAAGAGGCAGATACAGACGCCCCAGAGGCAGATCCCAGCCCCAAGGCTCATACAGGTCTAAACAATGGGGTGCTTCTACCTCCAGAAGCGGAGAAGATAAATCACAGCTATACAGAAAACAGTCTCAATGACTTTCTCCTGCCACCACCAAGCACTTATCTTCTGGCAGCTCCTTTACGGGGAAAACTAGCACTTTTTTCACAAAATGGGCACATGATCACCCAGGACAAATGGGTCTTGAATATAGTGTCACAAGGTTACAGGTTCCACTTTCACACCCTGCCAAGGGCAAACGGTATGCCAGACCTGCCACACAACCAATGGGCAGAGGCACTAAAACAAGTTTCATCCCTTATGGACATGAGGGCCATTCAGCGAGTACCACAACAAGAGCAGGGACTAGGATTTTACTCAAGACTGTTCTTGGTGCCCAGAAAGGACAAAGCCTGGAGACCAATACTGGACCTGTCTATTCTAAACACATATCTGGATATTCCAAAATTCAAAATGTTGACTCTGCAGCAGCTTCTGCCCATGCTGGGCAAGAAGGCTTGGCTGGTGACTTTAGACCTAAAAGAGGCATACCTGCATGTCCCAATCAGACAATCATGCAGAAGATACCTCAGATTTATAGCTGGCTCAATGCACTACCAATTCTTTGCACTGCCCTTTGGCTTATCTACTGCACCCAGGGTCTTCACAAAATGTCTGGCACCAGTAATTGCATTTTGCAGACAGAGGAATACAAATTTATCCTTACTTGGACGACTGTCTTATTCAAGCAGAGAACAAGGACATTCTACTACAGCATTGGGCGTTTGTAAAAAGATTACTAACCTGCCTAGGGTACACAGTGAATGAAAAGAAATCAAAACTAGTACCCTCTCAAGAGATAATATTCCTGTGTGCAAGCTTAAATACAACTGCCCAGATGGCTTATCTCACGCCAGACAAACAAAGGCAACTGACTACTTATTTCAAAATGATGGCAACAAAGACCCAGTTATCTGCAAGGAACATTCTGCAGGCTTTGGGCTTCATGGCATCCTGTAGTCTGCTAATTCCATATGCAAAACTGCATATGAGGAAACTACAGTGGTATCTAAAAAGTGTTTGGACTCAACATTGCCACAGCCTGGAAGCAATAATTACCATCATTCCCTGCCTGCAACAGGAGTTTCGATGGTGGGCAAAGGCCTGTTACCACAACAAGGGGCAGCCATTCACTTTACCCACAGCCAGGCAGACATTAACAACAGATGCATCAGATTATGCCAGGGGGGGGCTCATATGGCAGGAAGATGTATTCAGGGCACATGGTCCGCAAGCCAAATGCATCTACATATCAATCAAAAAGAGATGCTAGCTGTTCAGAATGCCCTGACAGCCTTCAAGGATCTACTTCATCCAGGACAACTATTAATAAAGACTGACAATACTACAGTCATGTGGTACATAAACAAGCAGGGAGGCTCACATTCCTACCCCCTTTGCAGACTAGCCATTACTTTGTGGGACACAGCATTGACTTACCAAGTACATCTGCAAGCACAATTCCTGCCAGGAAAGATAAGTACTCTGGCAGACGAACTAAGCAGAAACCTAATGGATCCCCATGAGTGGAAATTGGATCCACAAGTCTTCAGCATGATAACAAGGAACTGGGGATGCCCGGACATAGACCTATTTGCCTCTCCTCACAACTGCCAACTACAGAGATTCTGCACAAGGACCTATCACAAGCAAGCATGGAAAGTGGATGCTCTGTCTTTCAGCTGGAAAAACTTAACAGTATATGCCTTTCCTCCACTGCCTCTCCTCCCCAAATCACTCCTAAAGGTCAGACAAGAGAAGCCAAAAATTATACAGATTGTCCCATACTGGCCCCGATCCTAAAGAACTTGACTCAATGCCCAGCCTGGACATTATCTCAAATTCCTCACTTATTGACCCAACAAAACAGATCCTTCACAACCAACTCAGGACCTTAAGTCTGGCAGCGTGGCGGATAATGTAGCCATTCAAAACACACCTCTCTCTAAAGCTGTGATGGATGTTATTTTGGAGGCCAGGAGGCCTAGCACCAGAAAATCCTATGCAGAAAAATGGAAGAGATTCTGTGCTTGGAACCAGGCACAAGGAATTGACATGATTGCACCAAATATTCCTCAAATTTTGCAATACTTAACTGAGATGCTCGACAAAGGCCTATCCTTTTCATCAATTAAGATTCATGCCTCTTCCATTTCAGCTCATTACAATACAGAACCACCTATTTTTTCTCATCCATTACTAAGAGTACCTCAGAGGGGCCAAAAACATAAGACCTCCAAGGAGAGCACCAATACCTGCATGGGACCTCAATTATGTCTTGGAAAAACTCACACTGCCTCCTTTTGAGCCAGCCTCTACAGCTGATATAAAATTCTTATCCTGGAAAACAGCTCTGCTCCTAGCAATAACCTCTGCAAGATGAGTCTCAGAGTTACAGGCACTCATGGCTGTGGAACCTTTATCATTTTCCATCCTGACAGGGTTTCTCTGAGGACAAACCCGACATTTATGCCTAAGGTAGTGTCCATTGTGGCCCATAACCAAACAATTTGCCTACCTTTTATCCAAACCCGCAGAATAAGGGTGAGAGATTTCTGCATTCTTTGGACATTCGCAGGCAGCTACGCTTCTACTTGCACAGAACCAAAGCTTTCAGAAAGACTGAACAACTTCTAGTGGCATATGCTGCAGGATCACAAGGAAAGGCCATCTCAAAGCAGACTTTTTCAAAGTGGATAGGCCACTGCATTCGTTTCTGCTATTCACAGCATGGCAAATCGGTGCCTAAGGGCATTAGGCCCCATTCAACCAGTGCAGCAGCCACTTAAGCAGCCTTCCCCAGAGGAATACCAACCAAAGACATCTTAGAGGCTGCAACTTGGAGTTCAGTGCACACTTTTACAAAGCACCATCAGTTACCTCTCTACTCTAAATCCAGGGCGGGCTTTGCCACTGCAGTTCTGCAGGGCCTCATAGCCTCTCCTAATCGTATTTAGTCCCAGCCTCCCAGCTTTAGCTTTGGGATTCAACCCAGTTGTAATGACTGCAACAGTGAAACACGATGAACATAGTACAGTTGTGTGCCTACCATAAATGTAGATGTTAGTGTATTCACTGTTGCAGTCCAGGTTACCCACCCGCCATCCCCCATCTCTTTGCTGGGACTTATCTGTACTTCTCTAATCTATACAACCTATGTGGTGTATTTGCTTGTAGATGAAGGAAAAGTTTACTTTAGTGCATGCATGCTTATTGGCATAATTTAGCCTACCCTTTAGGGGGCACCTGACATCTGGGGCAAGAAAAACAGAAGAAAATGGCGTCGGCTGCATCTTTTCTACCCCTGGTGCACTGACGTCAAGGAGGAGGTGACAGCAACCAACGCCGGACCAGGACTTTGGAATTCAGGCCGACTGCGAGTAGCCTGCCAGCATGATAACCCAATTGTAATGACTGCAACAGTGAATTCACTTGAACATCTACATTTATGGTAGGTACACAACTGTACTTTTTCCTTCCTTTGGTCTCATCTTGGTTATCCTCCATGGATACCAGAACCAATTCCATATCTTCTCTCACACTCCTCAGGGATGAACCATCCCAGTATCCAGTCCCCTCAGACTGATTGCCTGGTTTCTCCGTTTCCATTAATTCAGACAGTGCAGGCTTTCTTCCTCAGTATGTACCATTATATTATCCTCACAAAGATTCCATCTAGGGAGTGTACAAGAGCAAAAATGGAAAGTATTCGCCCTTTGGGCATTGAAAAATTATGTTGGCCATTCTGCTTCATTTCCTGCTGTCCATGAATTTTTGCTGTTCTTTTTAAAGAAGTCACTAGCTTTTTGTATGTTTAATGTAGTTGGCAGCAATTTCCAGTTTTCTTACTGGTGGCAGAAATTTTTCTTTGGCTTCTTCCAAATTGTGTAAAGCATTTCTAAAAGGCATTTTTCTCCTTAGGCCACTAATAAAGGATCCTATACCTCCCTGGAATCTGGCTATTGTGCTACAAAGACTAAGTCAAAACCTTTGAACCTTCAGCAAAAAATTGACCTAAAATTTATTTCATGGAAAACTGTCTTTTAAGTAGGTATAACTTCTGTAAGAAGGATTTCTGAACATAAAGTTCTTTTCAAAGAATCCCTACATTATTTTCCGTAAAGATAGGGTTACTTGATGGGGAAACCCTTTCCTTTTACTTAAATTAGCTTCTGGATCAAACAGTAACCAGTCCATTCATTTACCAGTCTTTCCAAATTTCTCAAAGGAGAATACATGCTACACCTCCTAGATGTGTACAGATAATTACACTTATCTACACAGGGCAAAGAAGTCAAAAGTTACTCAAGCTAGATGCAGCGCAGATTGCATTTCTTGGATTTATTCTCAGCAAGGCATTTCTCTACCTTGGCCACCTAAAGCCTACTCAGCTAGATCCATGGCTACTATATCTTTTTGGTCAAGAACCTGTATTAGTATTTGCACAGCAGCCACATGGGCCAATGCATATACTTTTTTTTACTCATTACAAATTGAATCTAAACCATTTTTTTATATTGCCTTTAAGCATGTATTGCAAGACCACCAGTTATTGGAGAGCCAACATTCTGCCTCTGAGTAGTCATCTTGGGATGAGTGGTCATGTTGGGATTACTGTTTCTGTTTTCTCCTGGTGAGAGGAGGAGTGCAGTTACATTATTTTCTGGAGACTGCTGATCACCAGAAAGCTTAACTGCTTTATAGGTGACTGCTTGGAGTCTGTGCTTATATTCTGATCCTGGTGAGAGTAGGAGCAGAGTGCATTGATTCCTGACTCTTCTAGTTGGAGAGTAAGTGTCTATGCCTAACCTACTTGATTAGTCTGGTTGCTATTCGAGGCGTCTACCAGAAAAAGGCTACAAGCCTGCAGACCCTTGCATCATCTGGGACAAGACTGTGCATCATCAAAAGTGCTGTGGCCTGCATCTCTTCTTGAGATTGGTGCTAACAATAAAAAAGAGTAGTAGTGTGTCCCAACAGAGTGAAGCTTTGCTGAGACCAGCATTAGTAGTAGCCATTCATGCGACCCCTATTTTCATCATTCTTGAGAAGCTCATTCTTTATTTTTCAGTAAGCACTGCTTGATTTCTTTCTAACTTCAGAATGTCTGCCTAAGTACTTCATCCTTAAATTTTCAGGGTCTGCATATTAGTTTCCCCTTAAGTGTTTGGCAGTGCTCTGTACAGATTAGACACCTTGAGTGACATTTTTCCTGTAAAAGCAGTATGTAAGGAAGCAGCTCCAGTACTTGACAATAATGACCATCCTTCCTGGCATGTCTAAAGGTCAGTTCCCTGTGCTTTCTCCTACTGACCTGGTGAACTTGGGCATTCTGAGGCCGTGTAGCAACTGCCTCATGTACAGACAACCCTCTCCTCTTGCCTCCCAACACTCAGACTTGTGAGAGATGCACTTGTATATCTAATTTGGAAGCCATGCACTCTCAAGCCAAGACCGGAATAGCTTTCACATAAAAACACAAAACACACACCCATATTCGTGGAGGGTGTCAGTAGAAATTTATCCAAACAGAGACCTCCAAGGCAGAAACGCACTCGACCACCACAACACAGCACAAACCACAAGACACACAGCTCACCTGCACAGTGTGCCCCTTCATCTAAGCCCCTAAGGCAAAACAGCTTGCCCAATACACTAGTCATAGGTGATTCAATAGTGAGGCACACTGATGTCCCACTCATTAGGTTGAATAAGGAGAAGGTAACAGTCAGCTATCAAGTGCCAGAATCCGACACACAACATATGCACTCAGGTCACTCCACAAGTACAACTTGCGACTCTGTCACTGTCCATGTGGTTGTGAATGACCTGAGACGTACCTCCCTGGACTACATGAAAAGAGACATGGAGGATCTCTCAGATTAAATAACCCTAGCCCTGAGCAGCGTCCTACAGTCACCCAGAATGATACCGCAGTGCAAGCAGAAAATGATTGACTTCAACAGTTGGCTAAGTTTCTGGTGCCTTTCTAAGGGGATACAGTGTCTGTCTGCTTGAGATGACATGATTGACAGACCTTGATGCTTTGCTAGAGATGGTCTGCATCTGTCACCCCTGGGTTTCTGGATACTGGCTAAGGCTGTTGCCACCCCTGTAGTGCCTTTTTTAGGTGATGTTCCAAAGGCCAAATTGCCACTTTAGCAGCTATAAATAAATGCAGTCTTAGGTAGGGTCATGCTGCTCAACGCTAAAAGTCTAAATCTCAAGATACACTTTCTTGAAGCACTCCTCAAATTGGAGACCTGGTTTAAGGCAGCAGAAAGCATCCCTGTGCTACCAGGCTATAACTCATTCCACACCTTTTGGTCCCAGAACATGGACCGAAGCTGCCAAGGCAGTGGTGTCTCCATATTCATAAAGGATATGCACACCTCCAGACTAGTTGCCCAGTATAACGCATCTGAGATACTTCAGATACAACTAACATTGGGTAAGACCGTGATTCAGGTCATAGCCTGGTATAGGTCCCCAACCATGTCCCAAGACTCGCTCCATGTTCCTAAGCACGGTGGAAACTTGTGGTCCAACCCAACACACTCCTACTAGGTGACTTCAACTACCCCTCCATTAACTGGGAAAACTACTCATGCACCAATACACTGGCCAAATGCTTTCTGGAATGCATCAATTCCAATGCCCTGGACCACCTCATTCTTACCCCCACTAGAGGAAGCAACATCCTTAACCTGGTTATTACAAACATTGGCAACCGTTGCTCTATACCAGCAGTGAATTCCTCCCTGGTTAGATCCGACCGCAAACTAATCACCATGGAAATCCGCATCTCGCCCACACACCCCGCAAAGGTAACCACCATGAAAAACTTCTCCAAAGCTGACTTTGGGCCCCTAAAAAGAGAGGTGGCTAACTTCACAGCACCCATGTCAATGGAAAATAGATGCATGACTGCCAAATCATATACCAGTACACTGTATGAACACTGACATAAATGCATGGAACTAGCCATACCCAACAGAACCAAGACGCTCTCCTCCAAAAAAAAGGGAAGCCAGTCTGGTGGTTCCCTGCCATTAATAAACTGGAAAAACTCCCTTATTGGCCTCAATAAAAAGTTGGTTGAAATTCCTTCTCAAAACCTCTAAAGCCAGCTATAAAGGCAGAATTGCGGCAGAAACTAAAAACCACCACAAAGCCTTCTATAGTTATTTCAGGAAGCTCCACAGCAATACCCAGGTTTGCTCTGAGTTACTGCACAGTGGTACCTCTTATACTGAGCCAACAGATACTGCCAACATACTGGCCGATAGATTGTGCCAACTTTACCCCCCCCCCCCCCCCCAAGGACCAATCACAATACCGGAGGAATGCTAGGCACCCAGCATTACTGCAGCACAGGTTAAAGCTGCATTGTCCGAGATCAAGAATACAGCTTCCATGGGACTCGATAATATCCCTGGATGTGTTCTACATGAACTACAAAGTGAACTGGCACTACATCTGTGTGCCCTGTTCAATCACAGCCTTGCCTCAGGCTTTGTCCCTACTGAATGGCGCACTGCCACAGTCATCCTTCTCTATAAAGGGGGTGAGACTACAGACCATGGGAATTTATGCCCCATTAGCCTGACGAGTCTGATATGTAAGGCTATGGAGCACATCATCATGGACCTAATTAACAAGGATATAGGGAATCTTCAAACTCTCTAGTTACCATACAGTTTGGTTTTGTGAAAGGTGTAGATCATGCCTGCTCAACCTGGTTGACTACTTTGAGTCGGTCACCAGAGCTGTGGATGAGGGCAAGGCAGTTCATACAGCCTACCTCGATCTGGCCAAGGCCTTTGATACCATTCCCCACTCAGGAATTATTGATAAACTCACCAAAGTAGGCATCAACCCTTATATCACTAAGTGAGTTGCAAATTGGCTCACGGTACCCACAGTGTGAAAGTATCGGACTCCAAGTTAGACTGCCGACCACTCAGGAGTGGAGTCCCACAGAGATTGCTACTGGGTCCTCTCCTGTTTGGCATCCACTTCTCAGAAGTCCAGGCCAACACGGAGGGACTCTGTCCGACCAAGTTCGCAGACAACTGCAAGCTGGGAGCCATTATTAACTCCCAATGTGATGTAGACATACTACAGAAAGGCCTCACCCGAGACTAATTACTGGTGTCGAAACCATGGTTTTAAGCTCAATGCCAAAAAATGCATCATCACCCCTTTTGGGAAAAACTCAGTTCCCACTAATTACCACATCGATGGGAACCCACTGAACACTGAAGGCGTTAAGAGATCTGGGGACACAGGTTGACAGCAACCTCTCCTTCGACCACCACATTGCCACTGTGGTCAGAAAGTCCTCTGTGGCACATCTCATTACCTAGGGTTTTGCATCCAGGAAGAAAGAGGTAATCATCACTCTCTACTCTTCCCTCATTAGGCCAGTCATAGAGTATAATACCCCATTTGGCATGTACCTCAGTAGACGCATGCAACAGCTGGAAAGGCCACAAAAGTACCTCACAAAGATGATCCTAGGCCTTAAACACATGTCCTACACAGACTCAAAAAAAAAAAAACCTCCAGCTATTCTCTCTCATATCGTCTACTAAGAGGCTATCTCTGCTGGACTTACAAAGCCATATGACCCAACTCTGTTAGGTATGCTACATCTAAAGAAATCCCAGTCCCTCCGCACCATGTGCTCCAGAGACCTCAACCTTATTGCCACAATCAACTGAATGTGCTGGAGGGACAGGTTCATAACCCAGAGACTCCCCATGCTCTGGAGTAGACTTCTCATACATGTCAAGCAGAGTACTTCACTGGCCCTCTTCAAGAGAAATCTTGAGTGGATGGGGAATAGAAAGTTCACCCCGCACTGGCTCTACTTGATGGAGGCACTGGGAACTAACATCGGGCGGCACGATGCCAGGGCACTTCGATGGGCTAGGCTTGTAAAGGCTCCAGGGTTATTAGCCTAGTACACACCTATGAACCTATAATATCCAGACGTAGAGCTGCTTTTGGCTCAGTGGTACTCTGGAATATCCTTCCATGTGGGCCCCCCAAGATAAACGTAGCTGGCAACTCGGTCCCATTTTGTTGAGGAAGAATGAAAAGTACAGCCTCAGATTTAAGTTATGTACTCACATTAGCTGTGTATGTGGTGTTCATTTTCAATCTTCAACTTCCTTCTTATCCTTCCCCAGTCCTTGAAGCAACTGGAGAAACCTGTTGGATTGTTTATCGCAACTTTTAATTCTGGGTTTGAGCCTTGTTCTGTTCAATTATCCCTTCTCTGTCTAGTTATAGCTTACTTTATGGCAACAAACTCGATCAGTGGTATTGAAGCTATACAGTGGTGTTATGGGTAGGAGGAGGAGCTCAAGTTGGATGTAGCATCTAGTGTACATGGCCAAGTCTGATCCAAACCCCTGTCTTTAGTCCCATCTGCTAGAGTTTCAAAGCTACAGGCTCTTGTCTGTAACCATCCTTCATCTTTCACCCTGGCCAAGGTAGCACTCAGTGCAAAACCTTTCATTTCCATGGTGGCTACTCAGGGAAATGTGAACCAAGGTGTTCACCTACATGTGTTTTGTTTTTTCTTAACTACTTCGATAAGGGGTAATATCTACTACTGCCTCAGTGTTCAGATAGCTGTGTTTTAGCTGGGTCACCCAGTGAACCAGAGGAAGGATGAGCAACTGTCAGATGTCCTTCATGGATGCATCTGTAGTCATAACAACTGGGTTGTCCTGTCGTCAGGCAGCCCTTCAGTCGGCCGGATTCCAAAGTCCGGGTCCGGCTTCGGCTGATGTCGCACTTCACCCGACGTCATCTCTGTTGGTCTTCGGGTATAAAGGCATCAGCCGACGCCATTTTCCTCAGTCTTTCTTGCCGCGTGGCGCCCGAAGCAGAAGCTGTTCGCAAGTGCCGGTCGGTCGGATCCAGAGATTACTTCTACCGAATACTACTTCGAAGACTTCTAAAGCTAAGTACCCCGTTGGGGACTCTTTCTTGCCTCAGCCGATGTCAGAAAAAGTTAATAATTGTTTAACCTGTGGGAAACAAATACCTCATAAAGATTTCCACTCTTATTGTCTGCCTTGTTTAGGCCCAGCCCACGACGTAGCAGCCTGTTCGTCCTGTGCTTCTTTCAACCGACGAACGCTTAGGCGTCGGTCGGAGTTTGCTGAACAGTTTTTCGGTTCTGATTTTGCGTACATTATGCCGTCGGATCCTCCGACTACCCAATCTGCCAAAACGCAAAGATAAAGACCGACACTCGCGGTCCGCGGTTTCGGCCGAAACCATGGTTAAGCAAACCGCGAGTGTCTCGGTTTCGGCCGAAACCGAGAAAACTGATCAAAGTACACCTGAATCTATCTCTACAACTGAGGCCCCTGCTACCACTCTTGAATCGGCCTCAGAAATTTTATCCACTACGGTGGTTGCCACTGACTTATCAGACACCATTCCCTTGGATGTCTCTACCCCAGCACGTGGTGCTGCTAGGCCTCCAGCAGCCATGTCCATTAAGGCCTTCGCCAGGGCTAAAGCAGCCAAGACTACTAAAACAGTGCCTGTTAAACCCCTACAACCAGGCCCTCCTCTAGTTCTCAAATGCTTACTCTGGCAGAAGATTTAATTTCATTAATTAGAGGATCTCAATCTCACCCAGACAGGGCCTCTCAGCCCCCAGAGAAGAGACCTAGGGCAGAGCCCCCTGAGCCAGTGTCCTCTGATGATTCTGCCGATGAATCAGACATAACTGACCAGCCAGAGGCTCCTTTCTCCAATTTTGAAGACTCTGATGCTGAAGAATCCATTCCAGCTGCTTCCCCACCAGAAGAATTCTCCTTTGGGGAAACCTTACATGCCATGCGAGAGCAGTATCAATGGCAGCAACATGATTTTTCAGACTCCAGAAAAAGACTTAGGACCTTTCTGCACCTTCCACAGCACAGGCCCTTAGCTATACCTCCTGTTCTCTCTGTGGTGGATGATGCTTTCAATGATGTCTGCTCCGCACCAGATACTTTACCTCCAGCCCCTGCCAAACCAGACAGATTTTACAGGGTGCCAGACACTCATCACCACCTTTACAAGGCCCCACTTGCAGACCCCGAAACTATATCCCAGGGTCCCAAGGCAGTAGCGACCATAGCTAAAACCCTATTCCTTCTGAAAGGGAAGAAAGGCCATTAGACAGATGGGGCAGAAAGGTCTACACTTCAGCTACTCTCTCAGCTAGAGCTTTAAACTGTCAGTTTCACATGATACAATACCAAGAGTTTATGCTTGATCAGTTAACTAAAAAGCTAACCACTGGTGAATCTCTTGATAAGAAATATGTATTAGAAATGGTAAATAACATACAACAGGTTAGTAACCATTCCTTAAAATGTGGCTATGATGCACTGGAGGCTTCATTTAGATCAGCCATGACTGGCACAGTGATAAGAAGGCATGCATGGCTAAAGGAGCAAGCTTTACCGGATCATGTTAAAGCTAAGTTGCTAGATGCTCCTATGGATAAGACAAGTTTGTTTGGTACACCTGCCCAGCAGGTTATGAAGAAAATGGAAGAAAAGGCAAAATCTGTTCAAACGGTTAAAGATTTCTTGCAGGTTCAACCCCCAAGGTTTAGCAGGAACTGGCCTGCCAAAAATTGGTCCTTTCCTGACTCCACAAGATCTCAAAGGGGCAGGAATAGACGTTCCAGAGGCAGAAACCAATCCAGAGGAGGTGCCTACAGAGGACGACAGTGGCAAGGCAACAACAGAGGCACAGACACAACCTCTGCCACTACATCAACACAACCACAGTGACTTAACCCTAAATCCGCCTACCAAGGAACAAATAGCAGCTCCTCTAGGCGGAAAGTTAACCTTATTTTCAAAGAACTGGCACTATATAACAAAAGACAAGTGGATTTTACAAACCATAGATCAAGGTTACCGGTTCCACTTCCACACTTTACCAGTCAAAAGAGGAATGCCAAATCTACCTCCAATTCAAAAAACAGAGGCTCTACAACAGATAATGCAGTTAGCAAACATGAGAGCTGTGGAAAGAGTGCCAACAGCAGAGCAAGGAAAGGGGTTCTACTCCAGACTATTCCTAGTTCCGAGAAAGGAAAAAAGTTGGAGACCAATTCTCGACCTGTCCACCTTAAATACATACATCATTGTCCCAAAATTCAAAATGCTGACCCTACAGCAACTTCTTCCCATGCTGGGCAAGGAGTGTTGGCTGGTAACTCTAGATCTCAAGGAGGCATACCTGCACGTCCCCATTCGACCAATCTGCAGAAGATACCTCAGATTTCTTGCAGGATCAGAGCACTATCAATTCTCAGCATTGCCCTTTGGCTTATCTACTGCGCCCAGAGTATTCACAAAATGCCTGGCATCAGTAATCACCCATTGCAGACTACAGGGAATTCAAATTTACCCATACCTAGACGACTGCCTGCTACAAGGGGACAACAAAAGCAAGCTGACAACAGATTTACAAAGGGTCATTTCCTTGCTACAAACACTGGGATACACAGTCAATTTACAAAAGTCAAGGCTGATACCATCCCAAACAAGGACATTCTTGGGCGCGGAATTGGACACAGTAAAACAAATGGCATTCCTAACTACAGAAAAACAAAAAGAACTCCCTCTTTACTTCTTGGCACTAACAAAACTGAACAAGTTAACAGCAAGAAAAGTACTGCAGGCCTTGGGCTTCATGGCATCATGCATAATCTTGGTTCCACTTGCCAGACTACATATGAGAAAACTACAGTGGTACCTAAAGAATTTATGGTCCCAACACAGTCACAGCCTAGAAACAGAAATCCCACTAATTCCATGCTTAAAACAGGAGTTCCTATGGTGGGCTCAGGCATGCCAGTCAAACCCAGGGCTACCCTTTCGCAGATGTCAAGCAAGCCAGACCATCACAACAGACGCTTCAGACCTAGGATGGGGCCCACATGCTGGACAAATGCGTGCAAGGATTGTGGACACAGGATCAACTTCACCTGCACATCAACCTAAAAGAAATGCTGGCAGTAAAACTGGCAATCCAAAAGTTCAGACCATTTCTCAAAGAGGGCCAGTTGATGATAAAGACAGACAACACCACAGTCATGTGGTACATCAACAAACAGGGAGGCACTCATTCATACCCCCTATGCAGAATGACTTTGGAGCTGTGGACCCTGGCACTCAGCTACAACATCCAGTTACAGGCAATATTTGTACCGGGAAAAGAGAATACTCTAGCAGACATATTAAGCAGAACCACATTGGATGCCCACGAATGGAAGCTACACCCGGACATCTTCAAGACCATCTCAAAGAAATGGGGAATGCCTCAGATAGATCTATTCGTATCACCTCTCAATCACCAGCTCAAAAAATTCTGCACAAGGACATTCCACCCACTAGCATGGAAAGTGGATTCGCTCTCCTTCAGCTGGAAAGGCCTAACAGCATATGCATTCCCACCTCTTCCCTTGATACACAAGGTATTACTAAAAATCAAGGAAGAACGTCCAAGGATAATCCTGATAGCTCCAAACTGGCCAAGACAACACTGGTACCCACTGCTGAGGAGCATGTCTCGGAACAATATGTGGCCAATACCCCTGATGCCTATGATGTTAACTCAGAACAACTACAGCATCATACATCCAAACCTAAAAGCGTTGCAACTGACTGCATGGAACATCACATAGCAGCAGCTAATCCAGAACTTTCCCAAAGAGTTAGACATTATTCTTGAAGCACGCAGACCTTCAACAAGAAGGAACTATGCTGGAAAATGGAAAAGGTTTGTCATTTGGAGTACTGAAAGAGGAAAGATGTGTCAAACATAGATATGCCTAACATTCTGGAGTATCTGGCCGAACTTCTTCATTCAGGCCTGTCCTACTCCTCCATCAAGATACATGCATCAGCTATTTCAGCAGAATACAGCTTTGATCCACCTGTTTTTCAAGACCCTTTGCTCAGGCAGTTCCTCAGAGGAATCAAGAATGTAAAACCTCCAAGGAAACCACCATTACCAGCTTGGGACTTAAACTTTGTGCTAGAAAAGTTGACACTATCACCCTTTGAACCAGCAGCAACAGCAGACCTACAACACCTGTCATGGAAAACTGCTTTCCTACTGGCAATTACTTCTGCAAGGAGGGTTTCAGAACTACAGGCCTTAATGGCAGTGCAACCCTTCCTAATCTTCCACCAAGATAGAGTGTCCATGAGGACTAATCCTACATTTATGCCTAAGGTGGTATCCAGAGTGTCTTTAAACCAGGCAATCCACCTACCTACCTTCTTTCCCAACCCACAAAACAGAGGGAAAGAATACTGCATACCTTGGATGTACATAGACAGCTACGCTACTACTTGGACAGAACAAAAGTAGCAGAAAGACTGACCAACTTTTGTAGCCTATGCAACAGGAAGGGAAGGAAAAGCTATTTCCAAACAGACAATCTCCAAATGGATAGGAAATTGCATACGATTCTGTTACTCCTTCCATGGAAAACCAATTCCACAGAACATAAGACCTCATTCTACAAGGGCAACAGCCACTACCACAGCCTTCTTACGAGGAGTGGCAACCAAAGACATTATTGAGGCGGCTACTTGGACCTCCGTGCATACATTTGCCAAGCATTATAATTTGCCTCTATATTCCAGATCCCGAGCAGGGTTTGCCACTGCTGTACTGCAAGGGATCCTAAACACACCATAATCTAGTTTTATCCTCCTCCCTAGTTGGCTATGGTATTCTACCCAGTTGTTATGACTGCAGATGCATCCATGAAGGACATAGTACAGTTTTGTACCTACCATAAATGTAGATGTCCGAACTGGATAGCATCTGCAGTCAGGATTACCCTCCCTCCTTCCCTCTGTGGTACTCCTAGGGTGTTTACCCTCCTAATAGCTAGCTGGTGGGGAGTCTTTATGGTGTATTTGTTTGTATATATGTACATACATGCTTATTTTTGTGTTTACCTCTATCTTTTGGAAACATTGGCATCTATCCAAATTTTAGCCTTCAAGAGGGCTACTGGCATCTGGGGCAAGAAACACTGAGGAAAATGGCGTCGGCTGATGCCTTTATACCCGAAGACCAACAGAGATGACGTCGGGTGAAGTGCGACATCAGCCGAAGCCGGACCCGGACTTTGGAATCCGGCCGACTGAAGGGCTGCCTGACGACAGGACAACCCAGTTGTTATGACTGCAGATGCTATCCAGTTCGGACATCTACATTTATGATAGGTACAAAACTGTACTTTTCTTCATTTCACAGACTGTCAGAAGAGTCCAAGTTTACATTGGCAAAATGGATTTCTAGCTGTATTTCTTTTTGCTACACTTCAACTGGCAAAGCCTTTGTTCCAGCTAAGGCTCAGTCACTTGGGGCCCAAGCTATGACCATGGCCATTTTCCAAAGCCTTCCACTTAAGATTATTGCAGCATCTAATCTGGTTCTCTTGTACATGCCTTCAGTAAACCTAATAGTTTGTAATCTATTTTCAGCCCAATTGCACCTTTTGGACTGACTGTTCTTTGATGTTAGCAGAGGTAGGCCACCCTGCTGAGCTGAGGACTCTCTCCTACACTTCCACTGTACTTAAAGGATGTGAAAAATATGTGAGTTATGTATTTACCAGAATGCTGGATTACAGTGGTCTCTGGACATGAACAACCCACCTTCATCCTTCTTCCTTCCCTGTTCAAGTTGTCATGTGTGAGGGATTTGTGAAGACCCACAACTTAGAGGTTTTATCTTCTGTTTCACACATGTATTGGCATAAGGGCGGGCTTTATCTGGGTAAGGCAGCAGGAAGCACAGGGTTACTGGTAGGGAGGAGCTCGAGCTGTGAGGAATTTGTTGCTATCACTACATGGTATCAAAGTAACCAGCCCTACAGTGTGTCCAGAGACCAGAGAAATGTTATGTTCCATTAAGTGCATAACTTGCATATAGCTAAATGAATTGCTCATTGCAAGACAGAAGGGTATACGTATCTATCTAAACCTTGAATATTGTTTCCTTTATAAATCTGTTTTCAGGAGGTAGCCATGAAGTCTATATTTTTAGCGCAGTAATACTTGACAAAACTAAACTTCACCATGAACCTGCAGCTGTCAGATCTATCTTCATATTGATCACTGGCTGCATTAACATTTAGCTGTAGGAGTTGTATCCTACATAGTGTATAACAGCTGGTCAGCTTCCAATGTTTTAGGGCACCAAGCCCTTCAGTGCTTTCCTGCCACCAAGGAGAGTGCCCCTTTATGGGCTTTCAAGGATCCGTAGTCGGCTAATATTGTTCCGTTGCTAGGCGTAGAAGTTCCCTGGGGGAGACCTTTCCCATTACATTTGTTTGTTTCAATTAAAAATACATAGAGAAAAAAAAGAAAAAAATGTGCAAAGGAATCCCACTGTTTCCAGAAAAACATCTCCAAGATTTTGAAATAAACTTTAATGTTCTTTTACATATGAGTTAAGCGCTTTCATCCCTTCTGCAACAAGGATTTCATCAAAAGTCACACAGGCAGAAAATTTGCTTTCTTCCTACCAAACCGCTTTCTCTCAGTTGTAGCCAATTTGCTTAATGCAGCTTCACATGGTCTTCCATAGCATGATTAAGCAAGGATGATAACTCTGCTGTGGTTCCTTAGACCACGTTTTTTTTCTTCAGATCCTTCTAGTATAATCTGTACACCCACCATGGATCAGGGGCTAGCCATGTCCTCTGCAGCTGTCAGGGTCCCCCCCCCCCCCAGTGGGCAAAGGAGAGCCACAGTGTCACTAGTGGGATAAGAGGCAGGGAATGTGCACCTGCTTAGCCAGTGTGTTGTGCATCCATGGAGGAACTGTTACTGGCATTGCTGGGTCTGTTTACCTTAATTTTTCCATCAGAGTCAAAACATGCATCTTTTCCTGTGTCAGTTACTCTGGACAGGTGTTTGCCTGGCTGCATTCCCAGAACCTTCCAGAAAATGTCAAAAATTAAACCTGCCATCTTACATGTCCTAGTTCAAAAAGCACATGGTTAATGTACATTATTTGCCTTTGCAGTGCACTTTTGGTCTTTCCATTGATCAAAACGCTAGTGCCTCTCCCCAGTCAAACTTTGTATATTTTGGATCATCCATATATGGACAATTGTGTAATTTCAACTCTCTCCATCCAAGACAGTCTGGCAGCTCCTCTGTTCATTGTACATCTTTTCAGCAGTCTGGGTTTCAAACTAAGTCTTAAGTCTTGACTGACGTACAAGTAGCATTAATAATTTAAAGCAAAAGGATGCATCTTGCAATGTTCTTTTCAGGAAAAAAAATTATCTTTGTGTGGTAGAATTTTGCAGTACAGTTTATTAAAGTCTACAGATTTACTTCAGTTGATCGAAGGTTTAAAACTTCGAATTTCATACACCTGAAATAAAAACAAAAACATGTTCCTGGACATTTTTGCAGGGAGGCAAGCCCCCCTGCTCTTTAAATATACGAACTCAGAGATCGCATTACAACAAGGAAAAGGGAACATTTCCCATTCCGTGCTGTATGGAGATGTCAGAACGTTCAAAGTTTTAAAACTTAGATCATATGGTCTCGGCCATACGAAATTTGAAGTTTTAAAACTTAGATTTTCTGAAGGGGAAACAGATTTTACACAGTCTCATTGATGTGTTTATATTTTATATTGTTGCTGTTAATGTCATTTAAGCACAAGTCTTCCCTTTTCAGCCTGTTAGTTATCTGTCCCAAAGCATGAAGCTCCATCTCTTTTAACTATAATACACCACCCTCATTGGTTCTCCTCAGATCTTGTGTGCTGGGTTTTGCATCCAGACATGATGACCAAAACTCTCTATTGCAATAAGTTCTTTTGGTTTTTGAGCCTTAGTGGCTCAGGCTTTGTTGGGTGCCGGGCTGGCAACTCGACACTGTAAAACTCCACTGCCATTCATGAGCGGGCTGGTGATCCGCTGTGGCGACCCCTAAGCAGGAAAAGACGGAAGAAGGTGATTCTTGAGGCAGTTTCATCTGTTCTGCTCTTGGATGCATCTTTCCTGCTATTTATCTTGCCATCTATTTACATTTATATATTTAAAAAAATTCTGAATAGTAGTCTTTCTTTTAGGTGTTAGGATTGATTTGTTTTTGTCGTGTCTGTTTTTATCCTTGGGTCCATCTATGGAGAAGCAAACTTTGGGCTTCAAAAATGTGTGAGCATAAGCTGTCCTCTGAAGATGCACACAAAATAAGCATGTATACTGTTTAGGTGTGGCCCACCTAGATGCGTAGTGATTGGCATGCTCTGCCTTAGAACCCAGAGCCCCCTCAGACGGGTGGGATAAGTTAATGTTAAGGTGTCCTGCTGCCTGAATTTGCTTCTTTCCTCTCTACTATCCAGATTTTTGCCTCACTTTCAGTCTATTCCTCAAAGTTTGTGTTTTTCTGGAAAATCATGGAAGATTGAAGCCACTAAACGACATTTCAGGTGTCAAGACTTCAGATGCAGCAGAAAATGTATACTAACACAAATCATGATGTTCTTTGTGTTTCACTGTTGCAGTCATTACATTTGGGTAATCTGCTGGCAGGTTGCTCTCAGTCGGCCTGAATTCCAAAGTCTTGGGTCCTGCGTCGGTTGCTGTCTCCTCTTCCATGACGTCAGGTCGTCAGGGGTATAAAACATGCAGCCGACGCCATTTTCTTTAGTCTTTCTTGCTACGCGGTGCCCAAAGCAGAAGCATTTCGCAAGTGCCGGTCGGCTGACTACTGAAATATTCGCGTTTGAGTTTCAGAACCGAAGTCTTCAATAAAGCTAAGTACCCCGTTGGGGAAACTTTTTTCTTGCCTTTTACCAATGTCAGAAAAAGTTAATAATTGTATTACTTATGGGAAGGAAATACTTCATAAGGATTTCCATTTATACTGTATTACTTGCCTAGGCCCTGATCACAACGTGCCTGGCTGTCGGTTTTGTGCTAGATTTAACCAACGCACTATTAAGCTTCGGTATATTTTTGCATCAAAGTGTTTTGGAAACAGATTTAACTACCCAGAGATGTCGTCGGATAGCAATCCGACTACCGGAGTACATAAAAAACGCAAAGAAAAGGGCAGAGAAAGGCAGTCGAGATCCAAAACCGACGACAAAGCTTCTCCTAAGCCGGTTCACCGGTATTCAGTGAGGCACTTTTGCAGCCCCTGATACCCGCTACCTTCAAGTCGCAGGCCTCTACCGACCCCCATGTGGAGTCCGGCATGCCGCAAGATACTCTGGGTATTGGACCAACGGACGTATCTTCCTCGGATGGGTCCGGAGCCGCTGAGCAGGCACCGGCTTCTGAGGGTGTATTCAGACCTCAACATTTGTATATCAAACCGACTAAAGCTGCAAAACCAAAGGCAAAGACACCTTCTAAAACTAAAAAAACTGACGCCTGAGCCACGTGCACAGGCCTCTTTGCCTAAAAAACAGATGATCAAAATGGCTGAAGACCTTATTACCTTGTTCAGGGGTAGCCATCCCCTTCCAGATAAGAGGCCTAGGCAAGACACTGACTATGAATCTTCAGATCAGGTTTCTGTTTCTTCTGATTCCTCTTCTGATTAGGAATTATCTTTACCTCCCTATGAGGATTCTGATGCTGAGGAGTCTGTTCCATCTTCATCTCCTCCTGAGGATTATTCATTTGGAGAAACTTTGCATACTTTGAGGTAGCTTTTTCACTGGGAGAGTCAAGACTTCTCAGAATCAAAAAAGAGGCCCAGGGATTTCCTCCTACCTCAGCACAAGCCTTTAGCCATTCCCCCTGTGTTAGACATTGTGGGTGATGTTTTTTCGGAGTCATGCTTGACCCGTGACTCCTTACCTCCAGCTCCCAGTAAGCCTGACAGATATTAGAGTCCCCGACTCACATAAATTTTTATTTAGAAACCCTGCTGCTGATACTGAAACTATTTCACAGGGTCCAAAGGGAGTTAAGGCCTCAACAGCAAAAAACCCTACCCCCTCTGACAGATTCTAGGGCACTGGACAGATGGGAAAAAAAAGGTTTATACATCTGCAACTTTGGCAATCAGGGCCTTAAATTGTCAATTTCATATGCTTTAAGTACCACCAACATGTTATGGGATTGCTGAAGCAGAAAATAATGTTGATTTCAGAATGTGCAGAAAATAAGGAATTGCAGGAATTATTGCATGCAGCTGATCAAATTGGAAAGCATACTTTGCAATGTGGTTTTGATTCTTTAGAGGAATCCTGCAGGGCCGCAGTTACTGGATCTGTGATTAGGAGGCATGCCTGGTTAAAGGAACAAAATTTGCTTGATAATGTTAAAGCTAAATTGCTAGATGCACCTTTACAGCATGATTCTCTGTTTGGTATTAAGGCAGAAGAGGTTTTAAAGAAAATGGAAGAGAAAGCTAAGTCTATGCAAATTGTTAGATTTCTTACAAGTGCAGCCACCAAGATTCAGTAGACACTGGCCTACAAAAAAATTGGTCCTTTCCTGTGTCAGACAGAGCTCAAAGGGGCAAATCCAGACGACCCCAAGGGTTCCAGGTACCAGGCTCAAGACTCATACAGGTCAAAGCAATGGGGTGCATGTCCTTCATGGATGCATCTGCAGTCATAACAAGTGGGTTGTCCTGTCGTCAGGCAGCCCTGCAGTCGGCCGGATTCCAAAGTCCGGGTCCGGCTTCGGCTGATGTCGCACTTCTCCCGACGTCATCTCTGTTGGTCTTCGGGTATAAAAGCATCAGCCGACGCCATTTTCCTCAGTCTTTCTTGCCGTGGCTCAAGCAGAAGCTGTTCGCAAGTGCCGGTCGGTCGGATCCAGAGATTACTTCTACCGAATACAACTTGGAAGACTTCTAAAAGCTAAGTAGCGCGTTGGGGACTCTTTCTTGCCTCAGCCGATGTCAGAAAAAGTTAACAATTGTTTAACCTGTGGGAAACAAATACCTCATAAAGATTTCCACTCATACTGTCTGCCTTGTTTAGGCCCAGCCCACATAGCAGCCTGTTCGCCTGTGCTTCTTTAACCGAACGCTTAGGCGCCGGTCGGAGTTTGCAGAACAGTTTTTCGGTACTGATTTTGCGTACATTATGCCGTCGGATCCTCCGACTACCCCCAAAAAACGCAAAGATAAAGACCGACACTCGCGGTCCGCGGTTTCGGACGAAACCACGGTAAAGCAAACATGAGTGTCTCGGTTTCGGCCGAAACCGAGAAAACTGCTCAAAGTACAGCTGAACCTATTCTGACAACTGAGGCCCCTGCTACAACTCTTGAATCGACCTCAGAAATTTTACCCACTACGGTGGTGGACTTATCAGACACCATCCCCTTGGATGTCTCTACCCCAGCACGTGGTGCTGCTAGGCCTCCAGCTGCCATGTCCATTAAGGCCTTCGCCAGGGCTAAAGCAGCCAAGACTACTAAATCAGTGCCTGTAAAACCCCCCACATCCAGGCCCTCTTCTAGTTCTCAAATGCTTTATTTGGCAGAAGATTTAATTTCTTTAGAGGATCTCAACCTCACCCAGATAGGGCCTCTCAGCCCCCTGAGAAGAGATCTAGGGCAGAGCCCCCTGAGCCAGTTTCTACTGATGATTCTGCTGATGAATCAGACATAACTGATCAGCCTGAGGCTCCCTTCTCCAATTTTGAAGATTCGGATGCTGAAGAATCCATTCCAGCTGCTTCCCCACCAGAAGAATTCTCCTTTGGGGAAACCTTGCATGCCATGCGAGAACAGTTCCAATGGCAGCAACAGGACTTTTCAGACTCCAGAAAGAGACTTAGGACCTTTCTGCACCTCCCACAGCACAGGCCCTTAGCTATACCTCCTGTTCTCTCTGTGGTGGATGATGCTTTCAATGATGTTTGCTCGCTCCAGATTCTTTACCCCAGCCCCTGCCAAACCAGACAGATTTTACAGGGTGCCAGATACTCATCACCACCTTTACAAGGCCCCACTTGCAGACCCAGAAACTATATCCCAGGGTCCCAAGGCAGTAGCGACCACAGCTAAAAACCCTATTCCTTCTGAAAGGGAAGCAAGGTCACTAGACAGATGGGGTAAAAGGTCTACACTTCAGCTACTCTCTCAGCTAGAGCTTTAAACTGTCAGTTTCACATGATACAATACCAAGAGTTTATGTTTGATCAGTTAACTAAAAAACTAACCACTGATGAATCTCTTGATAAGAAATATGTATTAGAGATGGTAAATAACATACAACAGGTTAGCAACCATTCCTTAAAATGTGGCTATGATGCACTGGAGGCTTCATTTAGATCAGCCATGACAGGCACAGTGATAAGAAGGCATGCATGGCTAAAGGAACAAGCTTTACCGGATCATGTTAAAGCTAAGTTGCTAGATGCTCCTATGGACAAGACAAGTTTGTTTGGTACACCTGCCCAGCAGGTTATGAAGAAAATGGAAGAAAAGGCAAAATCTGTTCAAACTGTTAAAGATTTCTTGCAGGTTCAACCCCCAAGGTTTAGCAGGAACTGGCCTGCCAAAAATTGGTCCTTTCCTGACTCCACAAAATTTCAAAGGGGTAGAAATAGACGTTCCAGAGGCAGAAACCAATCCAGAGGAGGTGCCTACAGAGGACAACAGTGGCAAGGTAACAACAGCGGCACAGACACAGCCACTGCCACTACATCAGCACAACCGCAGTGACTTAATCCTAAATCCGCCTACCAGGGAACAAATAGCAGCCCCTCTAGGCGGAAAGTTAACCTTATTTTCAAAGAACTGGCACTACATAACAAAAGACAAGTGGATTTTACAAACCATAGATCAAGGTTACCGGTTTCACTTCCACACTTTACCAGTCAAAAGAGGAATGCCAAATCTACCTCCAAATCAAAAAACAGAGGCTCTACGCCAGATAATGGAGTTAGCAAACATGAGAGCTGTGGAAAGAGTGCCAACAGCAGAACAAGGAAAGGGTTCTACTCCAGACTATTCCTAGTTCCAAGAAAGGAAAAAGTTGGAGACCAATTCTCGACCTGTCCACCTTAAATACATACATCATTGTCCCAAAATTCAAAATGCTGACCCTACAGCAACTTCTTCCCATGCTGGGCAAGGAGTCTTGGCTGGTAACTCTAGATCTCAAGGAGGCATACCTGCACGTCCCCATACGACCAATCTGCAGAAGATACCTCAGATTTCTTGCAGGATCAGAGCACTATCAATTCTCAGCATTGCCCTTTGGCTTATCTACTGCCCAGAGTATTCACAAAATGCCTGGCATCAGTAATCGCCCATTGCAGACTACAGGAATTCAAATTTACCCATACCTGGACGACTGCCTGCTACAAGGGGACAACAAAAGCAAGCTGACAACAGATTTACAAAGGGTCATTTACTTGCTACAAGGACTGGGATACACAGTCAATTTACAAAAGTCAAGACTGATACCATCCC
Organism: Protopterus annectens; assembly: GCF_019279795.1. Classification (NCBI taxonomy): domain Eukaryota; kingdom Metazoa; phylum Chordata; order Ceratodontiformes; family Protopteridae; genus Protopterus; species Protopterus annectens. The sequence continues at coordinate 810,268,008 of NC_056751.1, read as the reverse complement.
AAACAAGGACTTTCTTGGGCTGAATTGGACACAGTACAACAACTGGCATTCCTGACTACAGAAAAACAAAAGAACTTCCTCTTTACTTCTTGGCACTAACAAAACTGAACAAGTTAACAGCAAGAAAAGTTCTACAGGCCTTGGGCTTCATGGCATCATGCATAATCTTGGTCCCATTTGCCAGACTACATATGAGGAAACTACAGTGGTACCTAAAGAATTTATGGTCCCAACACAGACACAGTCTAGAAACAGAAATCCCACTAATTCCATGCTTAAAACAGGAGTTCCTATGGTGGGCTCAGGCATGCCAGTCAAACCCAGGCCTACCCTTTCGCAGATGTCAACCAAGCCAGACCATCACAACAGACGCTTCAGACCTAGGATGGGGGCCCACATGCTGGACAAATGCGTGCAAGGATTGTGGACACAGGATCAACTTCACCTGCACATCAATCTAAAAGAAATGCTGGCAGTAAAACTGGCAATCCAAAAGTTCAAACCATTTCTCAAAGAGGGCCAGTTGATGATAAGGACAGACAACACCACAGTCATGTGGTACATCAACAAACAGGGAGGCACTCATTCATACCCCTATGCAGAATGACCTTGGAGCTGTGGACCCTGGCACTCAGCTACAACATTCAGTTACAGGCAATATTTGTACCAGGGAAAGACAATACTCTGGCAGACATATTAAGCAGAACCACTCGGATGCCCACGAATGGAAGCTGCACCGGACATCTTCAAGACCATCTCAAGAAATGGGGAATGCCACAGATAGACCTATTTGCATCACCTCTCAATTACCAGCTCAAAAATTCTGCACAAGGACATTCCACCCACTAGCATGAAAAGTGGACTCACTCTCCTTCAACTGGAAAGGCCTAACAGCATATGCATTCCCACCTCTTCCTTTGATACACAAGGTACTGCTAAAAATAAGGGAAGAACGTCCAAGGATAATCCTGATAGCTCCAAACTGGCCAAGACAACACTGGTACCCACTACTGAAGAGCATGTCTCGAACAATATGTGGCCAATACCACTGATGCCTTTGATGTTAACTCAGAACAACTACAGCATCATACATCCAAACCTAAAACGCTGCAACTGACTGCATGGAACATCACATAGCAGCAGCTAATCCAGAACTTTCCCAAAGAGTTAAAGACATTATTCTTGAAGCACGCAGACCTTCAACAAGAAGGAACTATGCTGGAAAATGGAAAAGGTTTGTCATTTGGAGTACGGAAAGAGGAAAAGATGTGTCAAACATAGATATACCTAACATTCTGGAGTATCTGGCGAACTTTTTCATTCAGGCCTGTCCTACTCCTCCATCAAGATACATGCATCAGCTATTTCAGCAGAATACAGCTTTGATCCACCTGTTTTTCGCACCTTTGCTCAGGCAGTTCCTCAGAGGAATCAAGAATGTAAAACCTCCAAGGAAACCACCATTACCAGCTTGGGATTTAAACTTTGTGCTAGAAAAGTTGACACTATCACCCTTTGAACCAGCAGCAACAGCAGACCTACAACACCTGTCATGGAAAACTGCTTTCCTACTGGCAATTACTTCAGCAAGGAGGGTTTCAGAACTACAGGCCTTAATGGCAGTGCAACCCTTCCTAATCTTCCACCAAGATAGAGTGTCCTTGAGGACTAATCCAACATTTATGCCCAAGGTGGTATCCAGAGTGTCTTTAAACCAGGCAGTCCACCTACCTACCTTCTTTCCCAACCCACAAAACAGAGGGGAAAGAATACTGCATACCTTGGATGTACATAGACAGCTACGCTACTACTTGGACAGAACAAAAATAGCAGAAAGACTGACCAACTCTTTGTAGCCTATGCAACAGGAAGGGAAGGAAAAGCTATTTCCAAACAGACAATCTCCAAATGGATAGGAAATTGCATACGATACTGTTACTCCTTCCATGGAAAACCAATTCCACAGAACATAAGACCTCATTCTACAAGGGCAACAGCCACTACCACAGCCTTCTTACGAGGAGTGGCAACCAAAGACATTATTGAGGCGGCTACTTGGACCTCCGTGCATACATTTGCCAAGCATTATAATTTGCCTCTTTATTCCAGATCCCGAGCAGGGTTTGCCACTGCTGTACTGCAAGGGATCCTAAACACACCATAATCTACTTTTATCCTTCTCCCCTAGTTGGCTATGGTATTCTACCCACTTGTTATGACTGCAGATGCATCCATGAAGGACATAGTACAGTTTTGTACCTACCATAAATGTAGATGTCCGAACTGGATAGCATCTGCAGTCAGGATTACCCTCCCTCCTTCCCCTCTGTGGTACTCCTAGGGTGTTTACCCTCCTAATAGCTAGCTTTTGGGGGGGGAGTCTTTTATGGTGTATTTGTTTGTATACATGTACATATATGCTTATTGCTGTGTTTACCTCTATCTATTTGGAAACATTGGCATCTATCCAAATTTTTAGCCTGCAAGAGGGCTACTGGCATCTGGGGCAAGAAACACTGAGGAAAATGGCGTCGGCTGATGCTTTTATACCCGAAGACCAACAGAGATGACGTCGGGAGAAGTGCGACATCAGCCGAAGCCGGACCCGGACTTTGGAATCCGGCCGACTGCAGGGCTGCCTGACGACAGGACAACCCACTTGTTATGACTGCAGATGCTATCCAGTTCGGACATCTACATTTATGGTAGGTACAAAACTGTACTTTCTACCTCCAAATCTGGAGGAGATAAAGCGCAAACCTACAGAAAGTAATCCCAATGACTTCCCTCTGCCTACACCAAGCACTTATCTTTTGGCAGCACCCTTAGGGGGAAAATTAGCCCTTTTTGCTCAAAATTGGCAGTTAATAACCCAGGACAAGTGGGTAGTAAACATCGTATCACAGGGATACAGATTCCATTTCCACACTTTGCCAATGACAAATGGTTGGCCAGATCTGCCAAAAAATCAATGGGCAGAGGCACAGAAGCAGGTTATGTTCCTCATGGATATGGGGGCCATTCAGACAGTACCAGAACAGGAAACAAGGTTTTTACTCAAGACTGTTCTTGGTACCCAGAATGGACAAGGCCTGGCAGCCAATACTGGATTTATCGATTTTAAGCACATACCTGGACATTCCAAAATTCAAAATGCTCACTTTGCAGCAGGTTCTGCCCATGCTGGGCAAGAATGCTTGGCTGGTGACTTTAGACCTAAAAGAGGCATACCTGCATGTCCCAATAAGACAGTCGTGCAGAAGATACCTCAGATTCAAGGCTGGCTTAATGCATTACCAATTCTCTGCACTGCCCTTTGGCTTATCTACTGCGCCCAGAGTCTATACAAAGTGCCTGGCACCAGTAATTGCATTTTGCAGCCAAAGAAGTATTCCAATATATCCTTACTTGAACGACTGTCTCATTCAAGCAGAGAACAAGGACACTCTTCTACGACACCTGGCGTTTGTGAAAAGGCTTCTAACATACCTAGGGTACACAATAAATGAAAAGAAATCACAACTGGTACCCTCTCAAAAGGTAACATTCCTGGGTGCAAGCTTGAATACAACTGCCCAGATGGCTTACCTTACGCCAGACAAAAGCAACTGACTACTTACTTCAAACTGATGGCAACAAAAACCCAGTCTTCTGCAAGACAAATTCTGCAGGCTCTGGGCTTCATGGCATTCTGCATCCTACTAATTCCATATGCAAGACTGCATATGAGGAAACTTCAATGGTACCTAAAAAGTTTATGGAGTCAACATTCACACAGTCTGGAAACAATGATTCCTCTCACTCCCAGCCTGCAACAGGAGTTTCTACGGTTATGTGGTGCATAAACAAGTAGGGAGGTACACATTCCTACCCCCTTTGCAGACTAGCCATGGCATTGTGGAACACAGCTTTGACTTAACAAATACATCTTCAGGCTCAATTCCTGCCAGGAAAGCAAAATACTCTGGCAGACGACCTAAGCAGAAATCTTGTGGACCTGCATGAATGGAAACTGGATCCACAAATCTTCAGCATGTTAACACAGAAATGGGAAAGCCCAGACATAGATCTATTTGCCTCTCCCCAAAATTATCAGCTGGGCAAATTCTGCACAAGAACTTATCACAGAAAAGCATGGAAAGTGGATGCCCTATCCTTCAGTTGGAAAAACCTGTCAATCTATGCCTTTCCCCCTCTGCCACTTCTCCCCAAGGTCTTACTAAAGGTCAGACAGGAAAAAACAAAAATGATCCTAGTTGCTCTGGACTGGCCTCCCCAGCACTGGTACCCAATTCTAAGGAATATGTCTCAGCTTCCTCCTTGGTACTTGCCTCAAATTACCTCATCTACTGTCTCAGCAGAATAATCAAATTCTGCATACTCTGCTCCAAACTCTGAATCTTGCAGTATGGCTGATCATTTAATTATTCAAACACCACCTCTCAGTAAATCTGTGATGGCAACAAAAACCCAGTTATCTGCAAGACAAACTCTGCAGGCGTTGGGGTTCATGGCATCCTGCATCCTACTGATTCCATATGCAAGACTGCATATGAGGAAACTTCAGTGGTACCTAAAAAGTTTATGGAGTCAACATTGTCACAGTCTGAAAATGATGATTCCTCTCATTCCCTGCCTACAACAGGAGTTTCTATGGTGGGCAAAGGCCTGTCACCAAAACATGGGACGGCCCTTCACTCGACCCCCTGCCAGCCGAACCTTAACAGACTCATCAGATTATGCCTGGGGGGCCCACATGGCAGGAAGATGCATTCAGGGCATATGGGCACCAAATCAAATGCATCTACATATCAACCAGAAAGAGATGCTAGCTGTTCAAAATGCCCTAACAGCCTTCAAGGACTTACTTCATCCAGGACAACTACTGATTAAAGATGGACAGCACCACAGTCATGTGGTATATAAACAAGCAAGGGGGCACACACTCATACACCTTTGCAGATTAGCCATGGCACTGTGGAACACAGCTTTGACCTACCAAATACATCTTCAAGCTCAATTCCTGCCAGGAAAACAAAACACTCAGGCAGACGATTTAAGCAGAAACCTTATGCATACTCACAAATGGAAACTAAATCCAAAAGTCTTCAGCATGATAACAGAGAAATGAGGGAGCCCAGACATAGATCTGTTTGGCTCTCCTCAGAATTATCAACTGAAAAGGTTCTGCACAAGGACTTCACAGACAACTATGGAAAGTGGACGCCCTATCCTTCAGTTGGAAAAACCTGTCTGTTTACGCCTTTCCTCCTCTGCCTCTTCTACCCAAGGTCCTCCTAAAAGTCAGACGAGATGCCAAAGATGATATTAATTGCCCCGGACTGGCCCTGCCAATACTGGTACCCAGTCCTAAGGAACTTGTCTCAATACCCAGCTTGGACCTTACCTCAAAAACCACAACTACTGTCCCAGCAAAACAATCAGATCCTGCGCAATCACCTACAGACTCTGAACCTGGCAGCATGACTAATCCTGTAATCATACAAACGACACCTCTCAGTAAAGCTGTAATGGATGTCATTTTGGAAGCCAGAAGACCTAGTACTAGAAAATCTTATGCTGACAAATAGAAGAGATTCTGTGCTTGGAATTGAGCACAAGGAACTGATACAGCAGAACCACATATTCCTCAGATATTACAATACTTAACGGAGATGCTTGACAAAGACCTATCTTTCTCATCAGTCAAAATCTATGCCTCTGCTGTTACAGCTCATTACAATACAGAGCCACCAATCTTTTCTCATCCTTTACTAAAGCAGTATCTTAGAGGAGCCAAAAATTTAAGGCCTCCTAGAAGATCACCATTACCTGCATGAGACCTCAGTTATTTGTTGGAAAAGCTCACCCTGGCTCCATTTGACCCAGCTGTTACCGCTGATATAAAGTTCTTGTCATGGAAGACAGCTCTGCTACTAGCAATTACTTCAGCTAGAAGAGTTTCAGAGCTACAGGCCCTCATGGCTGTAGAGCCTTTTATCATATTTTACCCAGACATGGTGTCTCTGAGGACAAATCCTCCTTTTATGCCTAAGGTAGTTTCCAGTGTGGCTCTTAACCAAACAATTAATCTGCCAACATTTTACCCGAATCTGCAGAACAAAGGGGAGAGAATTCTGCATTCTTTGGACGTACACAGACAGCTAAGATTCTACTTGAGCAGGACTAAAGCTCTAAGAAAAACTGAGCAATTACTAGTGTCATATGCTGCAGGATCAGAACGAAAGGCTATTTCAAAGCAGACATTTTCAAAGTGGATAAGCCATTGCATCCGTTTCTGCTACTTACACCAAGGCAAACCTGTGCCCAAGGGCATTAGGTCTCACTCCACCAGAGCTGCAGCTACTTCAGTAGCCTTTCTCAGAGGACTACCAACCAAGGACATTCTAGAGGCTGCTACTTGAGTTCTGTTCACACCTTTACAAAGCATTACCATTTGCCTCTCTACTCTAAGTCCAGGGCAGGCCTGGCCACTGCAGTGCTGCAGGGCCTTATAGCCTCACCGAATGCTGTTTAGCTCCAGCCTCCCAACCATAGCTTTGGGATTCTACCCAAATGTAATGACTGCAACAGTGAAACATTAAGAACATAGTACAGTTGTGTACACTTACCATAAATGTAGATATTCCAGTGTCTTCACTGTTGCAGTCCAGGTTGCCATCCCCCTGTCATTCTACAGTTTATGTTTCCTTCTCTATCTTCTACAACCTATGTGGTGTATTTGCTTGTAGATGAAGGTAAAGTTTATATTGATGCATGTATGTGTGTATGTATATATATATATATATATATATATATATATATATATATATATATATATATATATATATTTTTTTTTATAATATTTCTACCTTTTTGGGGACACCTGACATCGGGGGTAAGAAAAATGAAAGAAAATGTCGTTGGCTGCATGTTTTTATACCCCTGACAACCTGACATCATGGAAAAGAAGACAGCAGCCGACGCAGGACCCAAGACTTTGGAATTCAGGCCGACTGAGGGCAACCTGCCAGCAGATTACCTTAATGTAATGACTGCAACAGTGAATACACTCTAACATCTACATTTATGGTAAGTGTACACAACTGTACTTTCTCCGGCTCAGTTGGAACCAGAGACATTTCAGAGCCATACCTGTCCTGCCAGTTCCAAGTAGTTTGATTTGACCCAAGTTTTTTCTTAGTAGTCTCTCCTCCTCTGAGCCTTGGCATGGATCATCCCTGCTCTGGCTTCTACTTCAGGAGATGTCTGCCCTGGGCAAGGAGAGACTGTGGTGCCGACCGCTGTTCTTTCGAACCTGGAGTCTCTTCTTACTGTGGGTGGATCGTCTTTTGAAGCAATGGCGAGGGCCTTGTCTGTTCACAGACATCAGTCGATCCTTCCCCCTTCGGAACAACCTGCTGTCGTTCCTTGCCTCAGAGCTTCACCTGCCTCCTCCAGCTGGACAGCAGGCATCAAGGCATCTGGCATCCTCACACTTGAATGTAGACTTGACACCTCCCTTGAGCTTCTCACTGAGGAAGTTCCTCGAAAGAATTATAAGAGGAAACTCATTGATTCCCCTGAAAACGCACATTTCAAGGAGAGCAAAGTATCCCCACAATCACCCCTGAGGATGTCTCCTTTGGAGACATCATGGACATTTTGAAACAGGGGTGGTTGGCAGTCTGGCAGTCCTACGTTGGAGGAGTCTGTGTAACTGCAGGCCTTTGGCACCCGACCATCAACCTGCTGGGTGACCCCGCCCACTTATCTCATTGAGTGGATCTCTCGGTGGGAGTGGAAGGCCTCCAACATTATTGAGCCGATACCCCGGAGACCATGCAAATTTTATGACTCCACCTTCAGAAAAATCATTCTGGACCAAGTGCTTATGGTTAGATGCCATGGTTGTGGCAGCAGCCAGCAAAAAGGAAATGGCAGATGAAAGTTCCACTATTCATACTACTAACAAGGGGTCCAGGATGATGGATAGACTGGGGAAGTGAATTTGTCTCATTGACCTTCAATCTGAAGTCTTTGAATTATTTGGCACATTTTACGAGTTTGCAGAAGGATCCGATTAAGTAACTCTCAGATGCCTTCTCTGGAGCAGTTACTGATGATGATGATCGGGACTCCGTAATTTCATTTGGCCACCCTGACTTCCATTTCCAACTCACCCATGAGGCTCGTTTCTCACACAGCTGAGGGAAGGATGAGAGCCATTGGTTCAGGCGTAGCCTTTAAGAAGACATGCCTGGGTGTATTTGTGCGACCTTGTGAAACCCTTCAAGTCTGTTTCGTCAGTGCCCCCTTTGATTGCAGTTACTTATTTGGGCCCAAGGTGAAAGATACACTAGGTGTAAGAAAGGTGGGAAGAGTCTTTCTGCAGTGGGTGTACATTTTTCTACCTCTGAGATCCTTTTCGAGGAACCAACGTACTGGTGGGAAAAAAGTCCCAAAGGTCCTTTCCTGACACACACACTGACAGTTCCCCTAGGAGCAGAGAGGGGAGCTCCAATGGGAGACGTTGCCCTCGCGGTAGAGGGGGTCTGCAAAACCAGGGTTTTAGAGATTTTCTTTGATAAATCCTTCCAGTGCCCCTGAATGGAGGCCGATTGCCCTCCTCTGGTGGCAGTCATGGTTCGTTTTTCCCTGTAACAAGAGAGCCTGGCTACAGATAATTTCCGACAGATGGGTGCAGGGAATTATATTCAGAGGTTGTATTATACCCTTTTCACAAAATCCGTCATCCTACAAAAAAATTCTGGATGTTCCATCCGATCAAAAGGAGCAAACAGCACTTGAAATACAAATGCTGCTAGAAAAGCAAGTTATCCAAAAGGTCCCCCAGACCCGATAGACTGAATTTATTCATTCTTTTTAGTACCAACAAAGGGTGCTAGATATCTATTCTACATTTAAGCAAACTAAAATTGGTTTGTCTAACCAAATTCCGGCTAGTCACGTTTCAGTCTTTTTTTTTTTTTTTTTTTTTTTTGGAAAAGGACAATTGGATGTGCTCCATAGACCTCCAAGACGCATACTGTCACACACAAATGCACAGGCAGTCCAGGAGGTTCTTGAGCTTCTAGCTTGGAGCAAGTCGCTACCATTTCAGAGTACTGCCCTTTGGTCTCACCACAGCCCCAAGGGTGGCCACGAAATGCGTGACAGTAGTAGCAGCTCACTTGACTGTATGAGTTCCAATTGTTTCCATGCTTAGACGACTGACTTAGTGCCATGACCAGGCATCAACTCTGTAGAAGCCAGACAAAAGGTCCTTCAAACATGCTCCTCCTTGGGAGTAACAGCCACGAATAATGTCTTCTGGAACCTAGCCAAGCCCTAGAGGTCACAGGTGCTGTGTTAAATACGAAAACCACCATAACCTCTCTTCCTCTGTAGAGATTACTGACTGTTCAGAGGCAAGTCTCAGCTATAATCAGCATGAACAAAGTACCTGCCAGATAAGTCCTCTGGACATTAGACTCCATGACAGCATCAATAGCTCTTGTGCCCCTGGCCAGATATGTGCAAATTCTACAGTGGTTGCTTGCAGCACAGTGATGCATTTTCTTCGTGTTTCACTGTTGCAGTCATTACATTTGGGTAATCTGCTGGCAGATTGCCCTTAGTCGGCCTGATTAACAAATTCTTGGGTCCTGCGTCGGTTGCTGTCCCTTCTTCCATGACGTCAGGTCGTCAGGGGTATAAAACATGCAGCTGACGCCATTACATCAGTCTTTCTTGCGCGGTGCCCAAAGCAGAAGCAGTTCGCATGTGCCCATCGGCAGACTCCTGAAATTTTCGTTTTCGAGTTTCAGAACTGAAGTCTTCAACTAAAAGTTAAGTACCCCATTGGGGAAAATTTTTCTTGCTCCTTACCGATGTTAGTAAAAGTTGTTAATGGCATTACTTGTGAGAAGCAAATACCTCTTAAGGATTTTCATTTGTACTGTATTCCTTGCCTAGGCCCTGACCACAACGTACCTTGCTGTCAGTTTTGTACTAAATTTAATCAGCGCACGATTAAACGTCTGTATATTTTTGCTTCTAAATATTTTGGCTCAAGATTTAATTATCCAGAAATGTCGTCTTTTAGCAATCAGACTACCGAAATACCTAAAAAACACAAAGAAAAAGACAAGAGACAGACCGTCGAGGTCCAAAACTGACGACGCTTCTCCTAAGCCAGTCACCAGTTCGCCGGTACTAGGTGAGGTGCTTTAGCAGCCCCTGATGCCCGCTACTTCTGATTCGCAGGCCTCTACTGAGACCCATTCGGAGTCCGGTATGCCGCGAGATGCTTCAATTTTGGAACCCGCGGATGTCTCTACCTTAGATGGGTCCGGAGCCGCTGTGTAGGCACTGGCTTCTGAGGGTGTTTTCAGGCCTACAGATTTGTACATTAGACCAACGCCGTCTTCAAAACTAAGGCCAAAGTCTAAGTCTGTCTAAAAAACAAACGCCTTGGCCACATGCGCAGGCCCCTATGCCTAAAAAACAAATGATCAAAATGGCTGAAGATTTAATTGCTTTGATCAGGGGTAGCCAACCCCCTCCTTCTAAGAGGCCTAGGCAAGACAGTGATTATGAATCTTCTGAACAGGATTCTATTTCTTCTTACTCTTCTAATGAACATGATTTGTCTATTCCTACTTATGAGGAGTCTGATGCAGAAGATTCCATTCCTCCTGCTTCTCCCTCTGAGGATTTTTTTTTTTGGGGGAAACTTTACATACCTTAAGGGAACATTTCCACTGGGAAAGTCAGGATTTCTCTGAATCTAAAAAGAGACCTAGGGACTTTCTCCTTCTTCCTCAGCATAAACCTTTGGCTATACCTCCTGTTCTAGACATTGTTGATGTTTTTTCAGAATCTGGTATGGCTCCTGATTCTCTGCCTCCGGCTCCTTGTAAGCCAGACAGATATTACAGGGTACCTAACTCCCACAAATTCCTTTTCAAAAATCCTATTGCTGATCCTGATACCATTTCTCAGGGTCCCAAGGGCATTAAGGCCTCTACTGCTAAAAATCCTACCCCTTGTGATAGACATTCCAGGGTACTGGATAGATGGGGTAAGAAGGTTTACACTTCTGCAACCTTGGCAATCAGGGCTTTAAGCTGTCAATTTCATATGCTTAAATATCAGCAGCATATCATGGGACTACTTAAACAGAAAATGATGTTAATCTCCGACTGTGTGATTTACAGGATTTATTGCATTCAGCTGAACAAGTTGGAAAACGTACGTTACAATGTGGTTTTGATTCCTTGGAGGCCTCTTGTAGGGCTGCTGTAACCGGATCTGTGCTAAGAAGGCATGTTTGGCTCAAAGAGCAAACTCTGCCTGACCATGTTAAAGAAAAATTGTTGGATGCTCCTTTACAACAGGACAGTCTCTTTGGTAATAAGGCTTGAAGAAGTTTTAAAAAAGATGGAAGATAAAGCTAAATCTATGCAAACTGTGAAAGATTTCTTACAAGTGCAACCTCCAAGATTTAGTAGGCACTGGCCTACTAAGAACTGGTCTATTCCAGTCCCTTCGAGAGCCACTCAAGTCAAATCCAGACATTCCAAAGGCTCCAGATTTCAATCACAAGGAACTTTTAGAAAAAAATAATGGGGTGCCTCCACCTCCAAATCTGGAAACAAGAAGGCACCTCCCTATGGTAAACAGTCTCAGTGACTTCCTTCTACAGTCACCAAGCGCTTACCTTTTAGCCGCCCCTTTGGGGGGAAAACTGGCACTTCATGCACGAAACTGGCAACTTATTACCCAGGACAAATGGGTTTTAAATATAGTATCCCAGGGATACAGATTTCATTTCCACATGTTGCCAGTCCCAAACGGATGGCCAGACCTGCCCCCAAATCAGTGGGCAGAGGCTCAGAAACAAGTTCTGTCCCTCATGAACATGCGGGCTATTCAACCAGTACCAGTAGAGGAAAAGGGACAAGCTTTCTATTCCAGTCTTTTCCTGGTACCCAGAAAAGACAAATCATTTCATCCAATACTGGACTTATCCACTCTAAACACATTTCTGGACATTCCAAAATTCAAGATGCTGACTCATCAACAGTTACTACCTATGCTAGGCGAAGATGCCTGGTTGGTAACTCTAGACTTAAAAGAGGCTTACCTGCATATCCCAATCGGGGAATCTTGCAGAAGATACCTCCGCTTCAAAGCAGGCTACTTGCATTACCAGTTCTCTGCACTGCCCTTTGGCTTATCTGCACCCATGGTCTTCACAAAGTGCCTGGCTCCAGTAATTGCATTTTGCAGGCAAATAAATATTCAAATATATCCATACCTGGACGATTGTCTAATTCAGGCAGAAAACAAGGACATTCTTCTAAAGCATCTGGCGTTTGTAAAAGGGGTTCTAACTTGTCTAGGGTACACCATAAACAAAAAGAAATTACAACTGGTACCCTCTCAAAAAAATTACATTCCTGGGTGAAAGCTTGAATACAACTGCCCAGACTGCCTTACGTCGGAAAAGCAAATTCAATTGGTGACTTACTTCAAACAAATTCTGCAAGCCTTGGGGTTCATGGCCTCCTGCATTCTTCTAATTCCATATGCAAGACTGCATATAAGGAAACTTCAGTGGTACTTAAAAAGTTTATGGAGTCAACATTGTCACAGCCTGGAAACAATGATTCATACCTTGCCTGCAACTAGAGTTCATATGGTGGGCAGAGGCCTGCCACCAAAACAAGGGACTGCCATTCACTCCACCCCCTGCTGCCCAAACCCTAACTACAGATGCATCAGACTATGCTTGGGGGGGCTCATCTGGCAGGAAAGGGCATTCAGGGCACATGGAGCCCAAATCAAATGCACCTTCATATCAATCAGAAAGAGATGCTAGCTGTACAAAATGCACTGACAGCCTTCAGGGACTACCTTCATCCAGGACAATTAATGATAAAGGCAGACAACACCACGGTTGTGTGGTACATAAGCAGGGGGGTACAGTTTCCTACCCCCTTTGCAGCCAAGCCATGGCATTGTGGAACACGGCCTTGACCTACCAAATACAACTACAAGCTCAATTCCTGCCAGGAAAGCTAAATACTCTGGCAGAAGTCTTATGGACCCACACGAATGGAAACTGAAACCACAAATTTTCAACATGTTGACACGCAAATGGGGGGAGTCCAGACCTAGATCTTTTTGCCTCACCCCAGAACTATCAGTTGGACAAATTCTTCACAAGAATTCATCAAGAAAGTGGATGCTCTGTCATTCAACTGGAAAAACCTATCAGTCTATGCTTTTCCACCTCTGCTCTCCAAAGTTCTACTAAACGTCAGACAGGACAAACCAAAAATGATTCTGATTGCTCCAGACTGGACTCACCAGCACTGGTACCCACTCCTGCGCAATGTGGCACACCTTCCTCCGTGGCACCTGCCTCAGACACCTTACCTACTGTCTCAGCAGAACTATCAAATTCTGCACACTCCGCTCCAAACTTTGAATCTTGCAGTGTGGCTAATCATCGAATTTCACCTTTGGCACCCCTCTGCAAACCTGTGATGGATGTCATTTTGGAAACTAGAAGGCCTAGTACTAGAAAGTCTTATGCTGACAAATGGAAAAGATTCTGTGCCTAGAACCAGTCACAAGGAATAAGCACAGCAATGCCCAATATTCCTCAGATTCTGCAATACTTAACTGAGATGCTTCACAAGGGCCTATCTTTTTCTTCCATAGCAATCCATGCCTCTGCCATTTCAGCTCATTACAACACAGAACCTCCCCTCTTTTCTCATCTTCTGCTAAAGCAGTATCTCAGAGGGGCCAAAAACTTAAGACCTCCCAGGAGAGCGCCAACCCCTGCGTGGGGACCTCAGTTTTGTTTTGGAAAAACTCACTCTCCCTCCTTTTGAGCCAGCTGCTACTGCAGACCTAAAATTTCTCTCCTGGAAAACTGCTTTTCTTTTAGCAGTCAGTTCAGCTAGAAGGATTTCTGAATTACAGGCTCTTATGGCAGTGGAGCCTTTCATTATTTTTCATGCGGACAGGGTGTCTCTCAGGACCAATCCATCTTTCATGCCTAAGGTGGTATCCAGTGTGGCTCTTAATCAGACCATTCATCTGCCAACTTTTTCCCAATCCACAGAACAAGGGTGAGCGAATACTACATTCATTGGATGTACACAGACAACTTAGATTTTACTTAAACAGGACAAAATCTCAAGAAAATCTGAACAACTATTGGGGGCATTTGCTGCAAGGGCAGAGGGAAAGGCCATTTCAAAGCAGACTAGTTCCAAATGGATAAGCCATTGTATTAGTTTCTGCTATATGCACCATGGTAAACCTATCCCCAAGGGGATCAGATCTCATTCTACTAGGGCTGCATCTACTTCTGCAGCCTTTCTCAGAGGGGTTCCTACCAGAGACATTCTAGAAGCTGCTACCTGGAGCTCAGCTCATACGTTCACCAAACATTACCATTTACCTATCTTCTCTAAATCCAGAGTTGGCTTTGCCACTGCTGTCCTGCAGGGGCTTATAGCTGCTCCTCATGCTGTATAAATCCATCCTCCCAACCATAGCTTTGGGAATCTACCCAAGTGTAATGACTGCAACAGTGAAACATGAAGAACATAGTACAGTTGTGTGCACTTACCATAAATGTAGATATTCAAGTGTATTCACTGTTGCAGTCCTGGTTACTCACCCTCCAGCCCCGTTTTTTCTTTTACTGTACCTCTACTTTCCTTTACTATGCTTAAAAGCATTTTTGGTGTATTTGCTTTTGTTTGGAGGTATATTTTTTGTGTTTTAAATTATATACACACACACACACACACGTATATGTGTGTATGTATATATATATATATATATATATATATATATATATATATATATATATATATATAACATTTTTTGCTCCCCATTTGGGGGGCACCTGACATCTGGGGCAAGAAAAACTGATGCAATGGCATTGGCTGCGTCTTTTATACCCCTGATGACCTGAAGTCATGGAAGAAGGGACAGCAACCGATGCAGGACCCAAGACTTTGTTAATCAGGCCGACTGAGGGCAACCTGCCAGCAGATTACCCAAATGTAATAACTGCAACAGTGAATACACTCCAACATCTACATTTATGGTAAGTGCACACAACTGTACTTTTCCCATCCCATGTCCACACCAGTTCTCATCACAACATTTGCAAAAAAGATGTAGCGTGTTAGACTCGTTCAGAACAAATTCCATAAGGATGTCCCTTTTCTTCCCCTCATCCCAAGGCCACAGTGATCACGGGTGCCTCCCTGCTGGGGGGGGGGGGGCACCGCAATCATAGTTCTAGAGATGAGGGCACTGCTTTTGGGATTGCAAGCATTTCAGGATGCTCTCCCATCCGGAACGATTGCATTTCAGTCAGACAACATGTCACTATTATGGTATATCAACAAACAAGGAGGAACAAAGTCCTACCCCCACTGTGAGGAAGCCCTAAGAGTGTGGCAGTGGGAGATTTCATCAGATCGCTTTCTCGTAGCAACGCACATTCTAGGTAGGTCCAGTGTGACAGCAGACAAATTAAGCATGTCACTTCTCCTATTTCACGAGTGGTCCCTCAATTTCAGAGAATTTTCCAATCATGGGGCTAGACGTTCTGCAATCTTTTTGCCTCTCCCTTAAACAACAAATGTAGCAGCTATTTTGCCCTAATACCCCCAGTGGGGCAAGTCCCGAGGGATGCTGTTCTACGCAGTTGGCCCTCCAGTCTCCTATGCATTTCTGCCAATACCTTTGATTCCCAAATTTCTGGAGAAAGCCATCAGGTTGAAGAGCAAAGTCATTGTCATAGCCCCCTTTTGCCCTCTACAGATTTGGTTCCCCTTTCTTTGGCCTCACCTAATCAAACCTTGGAACCTGAGTCTAATTCCAGATCTCTTGTCCCGTCTGACAGCATGGTTCCCCCTAGCATTCACAATTTCAAGTTGATGGATTGATTTCTCTCCTTCATTTAGTAGCCAGACAACATATGCCCTCATCCCCTGTTCACGTATTATTGTCTTATAAGCCTTCCACACAATGAACCCTTCTCAGCCCCACTCACAAAGTACTTAAAGTTTTTGGTATTTCTCTTTGATAAGATGACCTCTGCTTCCACCCTCAAAGTCCAACTAGCAACTATCTCCAGTTTCCATATTGGCTTCCAAAACTTCTCTGGCCTCCCATAAACTCTAAGCCTTTCTTAAAGGGTACTCTTCTGTTACGACCTCCCTTCAAAGAGCCTTCTCTACCATGGGACCTTAACTTGGTGTTACAAGCAATCACTCAAAAATTGTTTGAACCTGTCCAGACTTGTGATATTAAGTTCCTTTCCTGGAAAACTATTCTGTTAGTTACACTCACTTCTGTCAGAAGATTTTTAAAGATTCAAGCCCATTCATGTAAACCTCCATGTCTAGTCTTTCATAAGGACAGGGTTTCACTCAAAACCAACCTTTCTGAGAACATCAGTCAATATTTGTATTAACTTGCCAGTGTTTTTCCCCAGTTAGTCTAATAAAGGAATATTGTTTACATTCTTTGAATATACATAGTTACATTTCTGTCTACACGGGACAAAAGACTTCAGAAAATCAGATCATCTTTTTATCTCCTTTTCGCATACCAAATCAGGACAAGCTGTATCCAGAGTTAGTTTAGCAAAATGGCTGGCTAGCTGCATGTCCTTTACATATTCCAAATCTGGTGTTACTCTTTCAAAACTCCCAAAGGCTCATTCCACAAGAGCTTTAGCTACATCAGCTGTTTTTCAGGCTAGCTCATCCATGGACAAAAATGTGCAGCAACGATGTGGGCCAAGCCTCATACTTTTATTACTCATTGCAAATTGGATCTGGTCTCCAGGAGTAGAGCATCATTTGGCTCAGTGGTGTTTAGGAATATTCTTCCTTAGTCCGCCCAGGAAAGAAGGTAGCTGGTGACTATCTCATCCATTGAGGATAACATGAAAACTGACAACTTCAGATTAAGAAGTTATGTAGTCAGTATAATGTTTGGTTTGAGTTGTCGATTTTCATGTATCCTCAACTCCCCACCCTCCAACCCCCTGATTTTTTTGGAAGAACGGGTGGTTTCTACCCTCTTGGCTGATTTCAGTGGTGAGTGACCCGGACAGTCTCTGTTGGAAACACAGGAATTTTCTTTCCTCCTTATTCTTCTGCTTACTCTGTTTTTAGGTGTGTACTAGGCTAATGACCCTGGAGCCTTTACAAGCCTAGCCCATAGGATTACCCTGGCATCATGCCACCCGACCTTAGTTCCCAGTGCTGCTGTCAAGCAAAGCCACTGGAGTGATCCTTGAGGTGAATTTTCTATTTCCCGTCCACTTAACAGTTCTCTTGGAGGGCCAGTGAGGTGTTCTGCTTGACATGTATGGGAAAGTCTGTTCCATAGCATGGGCAGTCTCTGGGTTATGAACCTGTTCCTCCAGCATGTTCTGTTTGTGGTAATGAGGTTGAGGTCTCTGGAGCGTGTGGTGCAGAAGGTTTGGGATTTCTTTAGATGTAGCATTTCTAACAGAGCTGTGTCAGACACGGCTTTGTAAGTCAGTTTGTAAGGGGTGGGAGATTGGCATAATGGTTTAGGTGTTTACCTTGCAGACAAGGTACAGGGTTTGATTCTCACATGGGGTAATTGGCTAGGCTTAAAATGGCCCAGAAGGGCAGTTAGCCTAGTACTTAATCTATCAACCTGTCAAGCAGAGATCGCCTCTAAGTAGGTGATATGAGACAGAGAATAGTTGCCGTTATTTTAGTCTGTCCATGTAGGACAAATGTTTAAGGCCTAGGATCCTCTTTGTGAGGTACTTTTGCGGCCTCTCCAGTTGTTGCAGGTGTTTAGTGAGGTACATGCCAAATGGGGCACTGTACTCTGATTGGCCTAATGAGGGAAGAGTAGAGGGAGTCAGTGACCTCTTTCTTCCTGGATGCAAAACCCTTCGTAATGAGATGTGCCACATAGGACTTTCTGACCACAGTGGCAATGTGGTGGTCAAAAGAGAGGTTGCTGTCAACCTGTGTTCCCAGATCTCTCATATTCTGTATTCAGTGGACTACCATCATTGTGGTAATTCATGGGAACCAGGTTTTTCCCAAAGGGGATGACACCACATTATTTGGCATTGAGCTTAAGGCCATGGTTCTGACACCAGTCGGTGTCAGTGAAGCCTTTCTGTAGGATGTCAACATCATTCCGGCAGTTAATAATGGCTCCCAATTTGCAATCGTCTGCGAACTTTGTCAGCCAGAGTCCCTTTGTGTTGGCATGGACTTCAGAGAAGTAGATACCATACAGGAGAGGACCCAGGATTGAACCCTGTGGAACTCCACTCATGACTGGTCGGCAGTCTGACTTGGAGTCAGCTACTTTCACAGTGTGGGTTCTATCTGTGAGCCAGTT
Source organism: Protopterus annectens (assembly GCF_019279795.1). NCBI lineage: Eukaryota > Metazoa > Chordata > Ceratodontiformes > Protopteridae > Protopterus > Protopterus annectens. The sequence continues at coordinate 810,249,552 of NC_056751.1, read as the reverse complement.
TGCAACCCACCTAGTGATATAGAGGTTAAGGCCTAGCTTAGTGAGTCTATGATTCTTGAGTGGGGAATGGTATCAAAGGCCTTGGCCAGATCAGGGTAGGCTGTGTGAACCACCTTGCCTTCATCCACAGCTCTGGTGACTGACTCAACGAAGTTGATCAAGTTGAGCAGGCATAATCTACCCTTCACAAAACCAAACTGTGTTGGATCCAGTGTTTGAAGAATTCCTTTATCCTTGTTTATTGTGTCCATGGTGGTCCATTGGTTCCATAGCTTTGCATACCGGACTCATCAGGCTCGGTCTGTAGTTGCTCATCCTTTGTGGAGAGGGATGACTGTAGCAGTGCGCCATTCGGAAGGAACAAAGCTTGAGGTGAGGCTGTGATTGAGCAGGGCATACAGGTAAGGTGCCAGTTCACTCTGCAGTTCATGTAGAGCACAGCCAGGGATATTGTCAGGTCCCATAGAAGCTGTATTCTTGGCCTTGGACAATGCTGTTTTAACCTATGCAGCAGTAATACTGGATGCCTGGCAATCTACTGGTATTGACTGGTCCCTTGGAGGGGGGGGAGAGGGTTAAAGTTGGCACTGAATCTGTCGGCCAGTATATTGGCAATATCTGCTGGCTCGTTATAGGAGGTACCATTGTGCAGTAGCTCAGAGCAAATCTGTGTATTGCCATGGAGATTCTTTACATAACTATAGAAGGCTTTGTGGTTGTCTTTACTATCTGCTGCAATTCTATTTTCATAGCTAACTTTAGAGAATTTGCTGAGATATCTCAACTTTTTGTTGAGGCTGATAATGTAGTTTTTCCAGTCTTGGCACTTCACCTTATTCTGCATCAGTTTCCTTCTGTTGTAGAGTTTGTGTATGGCAGGAGACCACCAGATTGGCTTCCTTTTTTTGTTTTGTTTTTTTTTTTGGAGGAGAGAGTCTTTGCTCTACTGAGTATGGTGAGATCCATCCATTTGTGTATGTGGTTGTACAGTACATTGGTGTATGATTCGGCGGTTATGCAACTGATCTCCATTTGCATGGGTGCCATGAAGTTCGCCACCTCTGTTTTTGTGAGCCCAAAGTTATTTGGAGTATTTAATGGTGGTTACCTTTGCCGGGGGGGGGGGGGTGTAGATTTCCAAGGTGATTAGTTTGTGGTCTGATCTAACCAGGGAGGAGTTGACTATTGGTGTAGAGCAACGGTCGCCCATGTTAGTATTGACCAGGTCAAGGATGTTCTTACCTCTAGTGGGGGTAAGAACGATCTGGTCCAGGGCACTGGAATTAATGAATTCCAGGAAACTTTGGGCAAGTGTATTGGCACAAGAGTAGATGTGAAGTTGTTCGATCTCGCCGTTTGTTCTTACACACGGGTCTGGAGCTGATCCCTCTGCTCCGAGTCGGCCACATTCCAAGCTCTGCGTCTAAGAGAAGCTTGAGGCACAGTCCCTATCCCATGATCCCCTGCTGCTAACCCTCAGATCTAGTTTGCCGCTGCAACAGGTCTTGTCGAGTGAGAGCTCGGGCCAGTATCTTTCATATTTTTTCATACATACATATATATATATATATATATATATATATATATATATATATATATATATATACATATATATATATATATGTGTGTGTGTGTGTGTGTGTATATCTTACTAAAATAGTTAGAATTGTTGAGTTTTATTATTTGGATTACATAGTACTAGTATTAGTGTAGTGTTAGGTGTGTGTCTTGTTTTTAAATTAGTGTTAGATTGTTGTGGGAGCGGCTGCTTCTAGGCCTTCGGCCATTTTTCCTTTTTTCTGTCAGGGCTCTGTCAGAATTTTTTACTGGTAATTCCTTTTCTTTTCACCAGTTAACTAAAAGTTATTATAGTGTGTGTTAGTGGTAGTTTTTGTATACTTTATACATATAGTTGTATTTGCTATTTTGGATAAAAATGTCGGAAAAAGCCAAATCTGGCTTTAAACGTTGCCAGTGTGGACAGAAAATGTCCATAGCTGATAACCATGTTTCCTGCGTTTACTGTCTGGGCCCTCTCCATCTTCAGGAGGATTGCTCCATCTGCCACTCGTTTAGTGGCAGTGTGATGATGGAGAGATGCAGGAAACTGGTAGAGAGAGGTCTCCTGAAGCCGGAGTTTCAGGAGGCATTGGAAAAGGCAGACCAGTCATCGAAGTCTTCGAAGGGGTCGAAGTCTTCGAAGGTATCAGAGCCCAGGTCATCGGCTCCAAGTACCTCTTCTAAGATTCGGTTGCTGGCTCCACAGACCTTGGAGCCGAGCACCGAGATGCTGCCTCGAGTCGAGGTCCAGGTCTTGGAGCCAGTGTCAGAGGTACTCCCTTCATCGATCCTTCGCTCGGTGACCTCTTCGGCCCCTTCGACCCGTTCCTCCAGACTGTCTGACACCGATGTGGATCGAGTGGTGCAGAAACTGATGGAGAACACGGCCTTATCCAAACTGATTGTGGTTTCGTCCCATTTGGTTTCGAAGCTTGAGGCCCTTCCTGTCCCATCTGTTGATCCTCCTTCGAGACCCGTCGAGGATTTGATGATCATTGATCCCCCAGGGCCGAAGCCTTCTTTAGTGCTTTCGGCTCCACTGACCTCGACTCCCTTGGTACCCATTGAGGGGTCTCGGAGCCGACAATCTCTCCTCGGTTCTGGGGGGAGAGTTGAACCGAAGTTTCGGTTCCGACTCTTCCCCTCTGTGCTGATTAGTTCGGCTCCGTCCTCTGGATCGGAGCCCGTGGTACTGGGCCCGGGGAGACTACTGTCATCTTTGGAACCGGTTGAACCCTCGGCCCGGGGCTCTAGTGCCTTCGAAGCCATGCGGAAGGTCTTGTCTGGTAGGACTTTCACATAGTCAGATTCCTCTTCTCCCTCCCCGAAAGGTCCATGTTCTGTCTCTGCACCACTGGTTCCCGCCAAGCGTAGAGACCCAAAGCCTCAGTCAACCCCAGAGGGTGAACCCTGCTCCTCGGAAGCTTCACCAGATGTCCCCTGTGATGATGTCCCGAGGAAGAGGTTGTGCAAGAGGAGGCACATTGATTCCCCACAGGAATCGTTGACATTGGATACTGACTTGGATGAGTCAGAGGGGTCCCCACGGTCCTCCTTGGAGGATGTTTCGTTTGCCGACATCCTTGAAATTCTCAGAGAGGTGACTGGCAGTCCCTTGCCCCTACTGAGGACGAGTCGTTGTTACTGAAGGCTTTTGGGGCTCAACCCTCCACCTCCTGGGTAACTCCGCCCTTCGACGAGTTAATGGATTTAATAGCTCGAAGGGCGTGGGAGTCCCCTGACACATTGGAACCAGTCCCTCGGAGGCCCATTGGAACCAGTCCCTCGAAGGCCCAATAAGTACATCACTGCCCCCCAGGATAAGGCGTACCTCACCAAGGGAGTCCCAGTTGACGCTATGTTGGTGGCGGCGGCCACCAAGAAAGAAATGTCTGAGGCATCTTCCTCTGTTCATCCTCCTAACAAGGACTCCAGGACAATGGACAGGTAGGGGAAGCGCATTTTTAGTTCAGCGACTTTTTCCATGCGATCGCTGAACTACCTCACTCATTTTACCCATCTTCAGAGAGATCTCCTCAAAGAATTGGGAGATGCTCTACAGGGTACCACAGATGCTGCTGTCTCAGACAAGGTGACATCACAGCTCAATACCCTAAACTCTATCGTTAACTCATCCATGCGGCTCATTTCATATGCAGCCGAAGGATCGTGTAGGGCTGCAGCTTCAGCGATTGCTCTGAGGAGACAATCCTGGATGCGCCTATGCTCCTTTGCGGAAGCCTTTAAGTCTTCCTTTACTAATGCCCCTTTTGATGGCTCCTCCTTGTTTGGGCCTAAAGTGAAGGAGACTCTCACTAGGTGTGAGCAAGAAGGAAAGACCCTGTTTGCTGTAGAGGTCCATTTTTCCGCCCTTTCTAGACCATACCCCAAAGAGCAAAGAGGTGGAAAAATGTGGTTCCGGAAGACTCGGGGAGCTTTCCAATCCACACCTAGTGAAACCCCCTCCAGAGGCAGAGGAGGGGGAAGGAATGGAAGATGCCGCCCAGGCGGCAGAGGGGGTCCGCAGAACCAGGGCGACAGGGATAGCGTCCCGGGTAAGCCCTTCCAGCACTCCTGAGTGGAGGCCTTGCTGTCCTGCTCTGGAGGCAGTCGGGGGTCGCTTGGCTTTATACCCAGAGGCCTGGCTAAAACTCACTTCAGATTCCTGGGTAAAAAGCATGATAACCAGAGGATACAACATCCCTTTCTTAAACAATCCTCCCATCCAAAAATGATTCCCAGATGTTCCACCCAATCTGAGGGATCAGGTAGCCATAGAAATACAAAGGCTGTTAGAAGAAGAGTCGTCCAGCCAGTCCTGGCGGACCAAATAGGATCCGGAACTTACTCAAGGTTCTTTTTAGTTCCAAAGAAAACAGGGGACTGGAGGCCAATACTGGACCTTCGCAAACTCAATACCTTCATGAAGAAGGAAAAATTCCGGATGGTCACGCTACAATTGATCCTTCCGTTTCTTCAAACGAACGATTGGATGTGCTCTATAGATCTCAAAGATGCATACTACCACATAAAAATGGCCAGGCCATCCAGAGATCACCTGCGCTTCCGGCTGGGAGCCAGTCATTTTCAGTTTCGAGCTCTACCCTTTGGCCTCACCTTAGCCCCCAGGGTGTTCACCAAGTGCATGGCAGTAGTGGCGTCCCACCTGAGACGACTAGGATTCTGGGTGTTTCCATACTTAGACGACTGGCTCCTAACCTCCACCACCAGGCGTCACGTATTGCAAGCCAGGGACTATACAATCAATCTCTGTTCCTATTTAGGTATAACTCTGAACTTCGAAAAATCTGCCTTATCGCCCTCGCAGCATATATCTTTCATAGGAGCGGAATTAGACACTACCTTATCCCTGATCAGACTTCCCCAGTCAAGCGTCTCAGCTCTGAGAGAACAGATTTCTATTCTAGAAAACAAGAGTCCCAGCTGCACAGGTCTTGAAAGTTTTAGGCATGATGGCAGCAGCCCTTATCGCAATCCCCCTAGGGAGAATGCACATGAGGATCCTCCAGTGGCTACTCTTCGCACAGTGGTCTTACCAACAGCTACCGTTGTCACACAACATCCTACTCATGGAGTCTTGCCAACGAGATCTTCAATGGTGGTTGAACAGTCACAAACTTACGATAGGCCACCCGTTTGTTCTTCCTCCCCCCATAGCCACAGTGACCACGGACGCTTCCCTGATAGGGTGGGGGGGACTTTTTCAGGGGAGAACAGCTCAAGGCGAATGGTCGGAAATGGAGTACAAACTGCACATCAATGTCCTAAAGTTAAGAGCAGTGTTCCTAGCGTTGCAACACTTTCACGACTACTTACCTCCGGGAACAGTTGCAATTCAGACAGACAACATGTCAGTGGTCTGGTACATAAACAAACAAGGAGGAGAACCAGGTCTTACCCCTTATGCAGAGAGGCCCTGATGATCTGGCAATGGGTTGTGTCCACCGGACGCTTTCTCATAGCAACGCACATCCCGGGGACGTCCAACGTAATAGCGGACAGGTTGAGCAGAGCCGTCCTGCTGCCGCACGAGTGGTCCCTCAAAAATCAAGTAACGGAAAGGATTTTCCGCAGATGGGGCCAGCCTTGCTGCAACCTCTCTGCATCCCCCTTGAATGCCAAATGCAGAAGCTATTTCGCCCTACTTCCCCCTCCAGGGACGCACTTGTACCCGATTGGCCCCCGGGGTCTCCTATATTTCTTCCCTTCTGTTCCACTAATCCCAACATTTCTACAGAAAGCCAAAGGTCTGGAAAGGACGATCATCTTGATAGCACCATTCTGGCCTCAACAAATCTGGTTCCCCTTCCTCCAAGCTCACCAAATAGAGGGACCTTGGACTCTGGACCCAGTGCCAGACCTGCTGACCCACTCGTCAGGAGTTCTTCACCCCTCTCTCTTGTCCCTCAAATTGACAGCATGGCTGCTCCGCTTCCCAGCTTAGCCAGGTCAGATCTTTTGTCTCCAGCAGTACAACATATTCTGATTTCTTCCCACAAGTCCTCCACTAGAAAATTGTATAAGAGCAAGTGGAAACGTTTCGCGTGTTGGGCCTCCAAACAAGGTTTAGATCCCTTGTTTGCTCCTATTCACAAGATTCTAGAATTTCTATCTACACTCTTTCACCAGGAGGCTTCAACATCCACCATAAGGGTACAGCTGGCTGCCATATCTAATTTTCATGTGGGTGAAGGAGGCGCTACAATTATGTCACACAGACTTTGTAGGGCTTTCGTGAAGGGAATTTCTCATCTCCGACCACCTATTCGGAGCCCAGTTTTTCCTTGGAATTTAAACCTGATGCTATCCCAACTCATGCTATCGCCGTTTGAGCCAGCTTTGTCATGCCCGCTGAAATATCTTTCTTGGAAAACCCTATTTCTGGTGGCAATCACTTCGGCCTGCAGAGTTTCGGAGCTACAGGCACTATCAATGAGACCACCATATCTGATATTTCATCCAGACAGGGTCACCTTACGTACTAATCCGTCCTTTCTACCAAAAGTCTGCTCAGAATCGAATCTTAATCAGTCAATAGAACTTCCCACCTTTTTCAGGAACCATACCAATAAGATGGAATACATGCTTCACAAATTGGACGTACATAGACAACTAAGATTTTACCTGGACAGAGCAAAAGAGTTCAGAAAATCGGACCAACTATTTGTCTCATGCAGATAGTAAGAAAGGACTTGAAGTTACAAAAATGACGCTATCCAAATGGCTTTCAGACTGCATAAACTTTGTTTATTCATCTTCAAATCAGCCTACTCCCCTCAAAGTTAAAGCTCATTCTACTAGGGCTGTTTCTACTTCTCTGGCACATGCGGCTCGTTTACCTATAGATACCATTTGTGCTGCGGCTACCTGGGCCAAACCTCATACCTTTATTACTCATTACAAAGTGGACAGGGCCTCCTTTGGTTCCACTGTTCTCAGGAATGTTCTCCCGTGAGCCACCCGGGGTTTAGGGTGCTGGGGACGCTACCCGTGTGTAAGCACAAACGGCGAGATCGAACAACTTCACATGAAGTTATGTCCTTACCATAACGTTCCATGTGAGTTGTTCATCTCGCCTTTGTTCTTACACTCCCACCCTCCTTCCCCCTCCGTGTTCTGGAGGAACAGGTACGACCCGTGGCTGGTTGTCTTTCTCATGGATGATGTCCTTCATGGATGCATCTGCAGTCATAACAACTGGGTTGTCCTGTCGTCAGGCAGCCCTTCAGTCGGCCGGATTCCAAAGTCCGGGTCCGGCTTCGGCTGATGTCGCACTTCACCCGACGTCATCTCTGTTGGTCTTCGGGTATAAAGGCATCAGCCGACGCCATTTTCCCCAGTCTTGCTTGCCGCGTGGCGCCCGAAGCAGAAGCTGTTCGCAAGTGCCGGTCGGTCGGATCCAGAGATTACTTCTACCGAATACTGCTTCGAAGACTTCTAAAGCTAAGTACCCCGTTGGGGACTCTTTCTTGCCTCAGCCGATGTCAGAAAAAGTTAATTGTTTAACCTGTGGGAAACAAATACCTCATAAAGATTTCCACTCTTATTGTCTGCCTTGTTTAGGCCCAGCCCACGACGTAGCAGCCTGTTCGTCCTGTGCTTCTTTCAACCGACGAACGCTTAGGCGTCGGTCGGAGTTTGCTGAACAGTTTTTCGGTTCTGATTTTGCGTACATTATGCCGTCGGATCCTCCGACTACCCAATCTGCCAAAAAACGCAAAGATAAAGACCGACACTCGCGGTCCGCGGTTTCGGCCGAAACCATGGTTAAGCAAACCGCGAGTGTCTCGGTTTCGGCCGAAACCGAGAAAACTGATCAAAGTACAGCTGAATCTATCTCTACAACTGAGGCCCCTGCTACCACTCCTGAATCGGCCTCAGAAATTTTACCCACTACGGTGGTTGCCACTGACTTATCAGACACCATTCCCTTGGATGTCTCTACCCCAGCACGAGGTGCTGCTAGGCCTCCAGCAGCCATGTCCATTAAGGCCTTCGCCAGGGCTAAAGCAGCCAAGACTACTAAAGCAGTGCCTGTTAAACCCCCTACAACCAGGCCCTCCTCTAGTTCTCAAATGCTTACTCTGGTAGAAGATTTAATTTCATTAATTAGAGGATCTCAATCTCACCCAGACAGGGCCTCTCAGCCCCCAGAGAAGAGACCTAGGGCAGAGCCCCCTGAGCCAGTGTCCTCTGATGATTCTGCCGATGAATCAGACATAACTGACCAGCCAGAGGCTCCTTTCTCCAATTTTGAAGACTCTGATGCTGAAGAATCCATTCCAGCTGCTTCCCTACCAGAAGAATTCTCATTTGGGGAAACCTTACATGCCATGCGAGAGCAGTTCCAATGGCAGCAACAGGATTTTTCAGACTCCAGAAAAAGACTTAGGACCTTTCTGCACCTTCCACAGCACAGGCCCTTAGCTATTCCTCCTGTTCTCTCTGTGGTGGATGATGCTTTCAATGATGTCTGCTCCGCACCAGATTCTTTACCTCCAGCCCCTGCCAAACCAGACAGATTTTACAGGGTGCCAGACACTCATCACCACCTTTACAAGGCCCCACTTGCAGACCCGAAACTATATCCCAGGGTCCCAAGGCAGTAGCGACCATAGCTAAAACCCTATTCCTTCTGAAAGGGAAGCAAGGTCATTAGACAGATGGGGCAAAAGGTCTACACTTCAGCTACTCTCTCAGCTAGAGCTTTAAACTGTCAGTTTCACATGATACAATACCAAGAGTTTATGCTTGATCAGTTAACTAAAAGCTAACCACTGATGAATCTCTTGATAAGAAATATGTATTAGAAATGGTAAATAACATACAACAGGTTAGTAACCATTCCTTAAAATGTGGCTATGATGCACTGGAGGCTTCATTTAGATCAGCCATGACTGGCACAGTGATAAGAAGGCATGCATGGCTAAAGGAGCAAGCTTTACCGGATCATGTTAAAGCTAAGTTGCTAGATGCTCCTATGGATAAGACAAGTTTGTTTGGTACACCTGCCCAGCAGGTTATGAAGAAAATGGAAGAAAAGGCAAAATCTGTTCAAACGGTTAAAGATTTCTTGCAGGTTCAACCCCAAGGTTTAGCAGGAACTGGCCTGCCAAAATTGGTCCTTTCCTGACTCCACAAGATCTCAAAGGGGCAGGAATAGACGTTCCAGAGGCAGAAACCAATCCAGAGGAGGTGCCTACAGAGGACGACAGTGGCAAGGTAACAACAGAGGCACAGACACAACCTCTGCCACTACATCAACACAACCACAGTGACTTAACCCTAAATCCGCCTACCAGGGAACAAATAGCAGCTCCTCTAGGCGGAAAGTTGACCTTATTTTCAAAGAACTGGCACTATATAACAAAAGACAAGTGGATTTTACAAACCATAGATCAAGGTTACCGGTTCCACTTCCACACTTTACCAGTCAAAAGAGGAATGCCAAATCTACCTCCAATTCAAAAAACAGAGGCTCTACAACAGATAATGCAGTTAGCAAACATGAGAGCTGTGGAAAGAGTGCCAACAGCAGAGCAAGGAAAGTGGTTCTACTCCAGACTATTCCTAGTTCCAAGAAAGGAAAAAAGTTGGAGACCAATTCTCGACCTGTCCACCTTAAATACATACATCATTGTCCCAAAATTCAAAATGCTGACCCTACAGCAACTTCTTCCCATGCTGGGCAAGGAGTGTTGGCTGGTAACTCTAGATCTCAAGGAGGCATACCTGCACGTCCCCATTCGACCAATCTGCAGAAGATACCTCAGATTTCTTGCAGGATCAGAGCACTATCAATTCTCAGCATTGCCCTTTGGCTTATCTACTGCCCAGAGTATTCACAAAATGCCTGGCATCAGTAATCGCCCATTGCAGACTACAGGGAATTCAAATTTACCCATACCTAGACGACTGCCTGCTACAAGGGGACAACAAAAGCAAGCTGACAACAGATTTACAAAGGGTCATTTACTTGCTACAAGCACTGGGATACACAGTCAATTTAAAAAAGTCAAGGCTGATACCATCCCAAACAAGGACATTCTTGGGCTGAATTGGACACAGTAAAACAAATGGCATTCCTAACTACAGATAAACAAAAAGAACTCCCTCTTTACTTCTTGGCACTAACAAAACTGAACAAGTTAACAGCAAGAAAAGTACTGCAGGCCTTGGGCTTCATGGCATCATGCATAATCTTGGTTCCACTTGCCAGACTACATATGAGAAAACTACAGTGGTACCTAAAGAATTTATGGTCCCAACACAGTCACAGCCTAGAAACAGAAATCCCACTAATTCCATGCTTAAAACAGGAGTTCCTATGGTGGGCTCAGGCATGCCAGTCAAACCCAGGGCTACCCTTTCGCAGATGTCAAGCAAGCCAGACCATCACAACAGACGCTTCAGACCTAGGATGGGGGGCCCACATGCTGGACAAATGCGTGCAAGGATTGTGGGCACAGGATCAACTTCACCTGCACATCAACCTAAAAGAAATGCTGGCAGTAAAACTGGCAATCCAAAAGTTCAGACCATTTCTCAAAGAGGGCCAGTTGATGATAAGGACAGACAACACCACAGTCATGTGGTACATCAACAAACAGGGAGGCACTCATTCATACCCCCTATGCAGAATGACTTTGGAGCTGTGGACCCTGGCACTCAGCTACAACATCCAGTTACAGGCAATATTTGTACCGGGAAAAGAGAATACTGTAGCAGACATATTAAGCAGAACCACATCGGATGCCCACGAATGGAAGCTACACCCGGACATCTTCAAGACCATCTCAAAGAAATGGGGAATGCCTCAGATCTATTCGCATCACCTCTCAATCACCAGCTCAAAAAATTCTGCACAAGGACATTCCACCCACTAGCATAGAAAGTGGATTCGCTCTCCTTCAGCTGGAAAGGCCTAACAGCATATGCATTCCCACCTCTTCCCTTGATACACAAGGTATTACTAAAAATCATGGAAGAACGTCCAAGGATAATCCTGATAGCTCCAAACTGGCCAAGACAACACTGGTACCCACTGCTGAGGAGCATGTCTCGGAACAATATGTGGCCAATACCCCTGATGCCTTTGATGTTAACGCAGAACAACTACAGCATCATACATCCAAACCTAAAAACGTTGCAACTGACTGCATGGAACATCACATAGCAGCAGCTAATCCAGAACTTTCCCAAAGAGTTAAAGACATTATTCTTGAAGCACGCAGACCTTCAACAAGAAGGAACTATGCTGGAAAATGGAAAAGGTTTGTCATTTGGAGTACTGAAAGAGGAAAAAATGTGTCAAACATAGATATGCCTAACATTCTGGAGTATCTGGCCGAACTTCTTCATTCAGGCCTGTCCTACTCCTCCATCAAGATACATGCATCAGCTATTTCATCAGAATACAGCTTTGATCCACCTGTTTTTTCACACCCTTTGCTCAGGCAGTTCCTCAGAGGAATCAAGAATGTAAAACCTCCAAGGAAACCACCATTACCAGCTTGGGACTTAAACTTTGTGCTTGAAAAGTTGACACTATCACCCTTTGAACCAGCAGCAACAGCAGACCTACAACACCTGTCATGGAAAACTGCTTTCCTACTGGCAATTACTTCTGCAAGGAGGGTTTCAGAACTACAGGCCTTAATGGCAGTGCAACCCTTCCTAATCTTCCACCAAGATAGAGTGTCCATGAGGACTAATCCTACATTTATGCCGAAGGTGGTATCCAGAGTGTCTTTAAACCAGGCAATCCACCTACCTACCTTCTTTCCCAACCCCCAAAACAGAGGGGAAAGAATACTGCATACCTTGGATGTACATAGACAGCTACGCTACTACTTGGACAGAACAAAAAGTAGCAGAAAGACTGACCAACTTTTTGTAGCCTATGCAACAGGAAGGGAAGGAAAAGCTATTTCCAAACAGACAATCTCCAAATGGATAGGGAATTGCATACGATTCTGTTACTCCTTCCATGGAAAACCAATTCCACAGAACATAAGACCTCATTCTACAAGGGCAACAGCCACTACCACAGCCTTCTTACGAGGAGTGGCAACCAAAGACATTATTGAGGCGGCTACTTGGACCTCCGTGCATACATTTGCCAAGCATTATAATTTGCCTCTATATTCCAGATCCCGAGTAGGGTTTGCCACTGCTGTACTGCAAGGGATCCTAAACACACCATAATCTAGTTTTATCCTCCTCCCCTAGTTGGCTATGGTATTCTACCCAGTTGTTATGACTGCAGATGCATCCATGAAGGACATAGTACAGTTTTGTACCTACCATAAATGTAGATGTCCGAACTGGATAGCATCTGCAGTCAGGATTACCCTCCCTCCTTCCCCTCTGTGGTACTCCTAGGGTGTTTACCCTCCTAATAGCTAGCTGGTGGGGTCTTTTATGGTGTATTTGTTTGTATATATGTACATACATGCTTATTTTTGTGTTTACCTCTATCTTTTTGGAAACATTGGCATCTATCCAAATTTTAGCCTTCAAGAGGGCTACTGGCATCTGGGGCAAGAAACACTGAGGAAAATGGCGTCGGCTGATGCCTTTATACCCGAAGACCAACAGAGATGACGTCGGGTGAAGTGCGACATCAGCCGAAGCCGGACCCGGACTTTGGAATCCGGCCGACTGAAGGGCTGCCTGACGACAGGACAACCCAGTTGTTATGACTGCAGATGCTATCCAGTTCGAACATCTACATTTATGGTAGGTACAAAACTGTACTTTCATCATGCATACAGCTGCAGTCATAACAGATGGGTTCTCCTGCCGTCAGGTGGGTCCTCGGTTGGCCGAATTCCAAAGTCTAGGTCCAGCGTCGGTTGTCGTCGCTTTCTTTCCTGACGTCAGTGCGACAGGGGTACATAAGACACAGCCAACGCCATTTTCTTCAGTCTTTTTTGCCGCGCGGTGCCCGAAGCAGAAGCAGTTCGCAAGTGCCGGTCGGCCAGCTCCTGAAATTACGAAAATTTGGAAACCGAAGTCTTCTTTAAAGCTAAGTACCCGTTGAAACTTTTCTTGCCTCAGACCGATGTCAGACAAAGTTAACAATTGTATTTCTTGTGGGAAGCAAATACCGCATAAGGATTTCCATTCCCTCTGTATACCTTGTTTAGGCCCAGACCACGACGTCTCAGGCTGTCGCTTTTGTGCTACTTTCAATAAACGCACTATTAAGCGTCGAGCGGAGTTCGCCCAGCACTTTTTTGGTAAAGCTTTTGATTATAAAATGTCGTCGGAGACTCCGACTACCGTTTTGTCCAAAAAACGCAAGGACAAAGACCGACATGCGAGGTCCGCGGTCTCCGACACCATGCCAAAACCGACTACACGTGGTCCGGTTCTCAGCGAGGCGCCTACGCAGCCCCTGACTACCGACGACACTTCTCTGGCAGTGTCTTCTGTAACCGAGACCACAGGTGCCTCGGCCCATACCTTGACTACAGCTACCGAAGCCACTGTGAGTGTTGAGCCTCTTAATGTGGACAGGTCCACTTCCACCCATGGTGTCTTCAGACCCTCATCTTTCTTTTCCATAAAGGCCTTTACTAATTCCAAATCAGCCATGCATCCCAAGAGGCCTGTTGCACAGGGCCCATCTCCAGGTCCCATGCCTAAAAAGCAGATGCTTAAAATGGCTGAGGATTTAATTACTCTTATCAGGGGTTCCTAACCCCCTCCGGGCAAGAGACCCAGAGTGGAGGAAGATTCTCCCTCATCTGACCAGGGCTCCATTATTTCAGAACATTCTGATGAAGAGGAACACTCGTACTCCCCTTTTGAAGATTCTGATGCAGAGCAGTCCATTCCTTCTGTATCTCCCCCAGAGGATTTCTCTTTCGGGGAAACCTTGCATACCTTGAGGGAACACTTCCATTGGGAAGGCCAAGATTTTTCAGATTCCAAGAAAAGACTTAGGGAATTTCTTTTGCTACCTCAGCACAGACCTCTGGCAATTCTTCCTGTCTTGGACATACTTGATGATGTTTACTCGGAGGCTTGCCTTAATCCGGATTCCCTGCCTCCTGCCCCAGTCAAGCCTGATAGGTACTACAGAGTTCCTAACTCACACCAATTTCTTTACAAAAGCCATAATGCTGACCCTGAAACCATTTCTCAAGGCCCCAAGGGAATGAAGGCCTCTACCGCTAAGAATCCATTACCTTCCGAAAGAGAGTCTAGATCCTTAGAAAGGTGGGGAAAAAAGGTATATACCTCTGCCACCCTAGCCATGAGGGCCTTAAATTGTCAGTTCCATATGCTTAAATATCAGCAGTTTCTGTTATCACAATTAAGGAATAAAATGTCACAACCTGAACAACCAGATATGAAGGAGTTGCAGGATACGATGCATAGTGCAGAACAAGTGGGTAAACACACCTTACAATGTGGCTATGATGCTCTAGAGGCCTCAAGTAGAGCTGCTGTTACAGGATCAGTCATTCGTAGACATGCCTGGCTTAGGGAACAAACCTTGCCTGATCATGTTAAAGCTAAACTACTAGATGCTCCTTTACAAAAGGATGTATTATTTGGTACTGATGCTGAGGAGATACTACGGAAAATGGAAGAAAAAGATAAATCTATGCAAACTGTCAAAGCTTTTCTACAGGTACAACCACCACGTTTTAGCAGAAATTGGCCTTCAAAAAACTGGTCCTTTCCAGCCACGGACAAGCCCCAAAGAGGTAGATACAGGCGCACAAGGGGCAGAGGTCAATCTCAAGGATCATATAGAGGCAGACAATGGCAAACTCCAGCACCAAGAGGTGGCGAAGACAGTGCACAACAATACAGGAAACAAACTCAATGACTTTCCCCTTTGCATGCCAAGCAAGTCTCAGCTGGCAGCACCCTTGGGAGGAAAGCTGGCATTATTTTCAAAAAATTGGCATATCACAACAGACAAATGGATCCTGGACATTATAAACAGAGGCTACAGATTTCATTTTCACACTCTTCCAAAAATGAGAGGCATGCCGAACCTGCCACACAATCAAAGGGCAGAGGCTCAAATACAAATTTCAAAGCTCATGAACATGAAAGCTATTCAAGAGGTACCTACTCACGAACAAGGTCAAGGTTTTTATTCCAGACTATTCCTGGTACCAAGGAAGGGAACCGATTGGAGACCCATTTTGGACTTATCCATCCTAAACACATTTCTACTCGTACCAAAATTCAAGATGCTCACCTTACAGCAGCTTCTTCCCATGCTGGGCAAGGAGGTCTTGGCTGGTAACATTGGACCTCACGGAGACATACCTGCATGTCCCAATCAGACAAAGCTGCAGAAGATACCTCAGATTTCTTGCAGGTTCAATCCACTATCAATTCTCTGCATTGCCCTTTGGCTTATCTACTGCGCCCAGAGTATTCACGAAATGCCTGGCATCAGTAATTGCCTACTGCAGACTTCAAGGGATACAAATTTACCCTTATTTGGACGACTGCCTGATCCAAGCGGACAGCAAACACATACTTCTGGAACATCTGGCTTATGTAACATGGTTATTGAATTCTCTGGGATACACAGTCAACAAAGACAAATCCAGGCTAACACCATCTCAGAAAATAATTTTCCTGGGTGCCAACTTGGACACAAACACCCAGATGGCCTATCTTACGCCAGAAAAACAGGGGCAACTAACTCAGTACTTCAAAATACTAGCAAATTGTACCAGGCTAACTGCAAGGAAAATCCTGCAGGCTCTGGGCTTCATGGCATCTTGCATTCTTCTAATCCCATGTGCAAAGTTGCATATGAGGAAACTTCAATGGTACCTAAAAAGCCCTATGGTCTCAGCACAGCCACAGTTTGGAAACAATAATACCACTAATCCCATGTTTGCAAAAGGAATTTCTATGGTGGGCCCAAGCATGCCAAACAAACACAGGTCTACCATTCTGCAAGCCTCAAGCAAATCAAGTCATCACAACAGACGCCTCAGACTACGCCTGGGGGGCACACATGACAGACAGGTGCATTCAGGGCAAATGGTCCCAAAAGGAAAAGCACCTTCACATCAATCAAAAGGAAATGCTAGCAGTGATAAATGCAATTACAGCTTTCAAGGATCTCCTGCATCCAGGGCAATTATTGATAAGAACAGACAACACCACAGTAATGTGGTACATAAACAAACAAGGAGGAACACATTCATACCCCCTGTGCAGGCTGGCCATGTCACTTTGGAACTTGGCTCTGGAATGGCAAATCGAACTTCAAGCACAGTACCTGCCAGGGTTGGAAAACACGCTGGCAGACAATCTAAGCAGAAATATGACAGACCCGCACAAATGGAAGTTACATCCTCAAGTGTTTACAAATATAATCCAAGCGTGGGGAAGGCCAGACATAGATCTCTTTGCCTCCCACAGGAATCATCAATTGACAAAATTCTACTCAAGAACATTCCATCCAAAGGCCTGGAGAGTGGACGCCCTTTCTTTCAGTTGGGCAGCACGGACAGTTTACGCCTTCCCACCTTTGCCTCTTCTGCCCAAGGTGCTCTTGAAAGCAAGAGCAGACAGACCGAAGATGATACTGATTGCTCCAGACTGGCCAAGACAACACTGGTACCCACTCCTGAGGAGCCTAACACATTCTCCTCCCTGGACCCTACCTCTAATGCCTCTTCTACTGACTCAGCACAGCTACAAAACTCTTCACAGTCAGCTGAAAACACTCAGTCTGGCTGCATGGAAAATTCCTTAACACCACAACAGACCCTACTCTCCAAGGAGGTGCAGGATGTCATTTTGGAGGCCAGAAGGCCATCTACTAGAAAGGCTTACTCCGCAAAATGGAAACAGTTTTGCGCTTGGAATGAGAAAAAAGGCCAGGATCCTAGAAAACTGAATTTGCCTCAGATATTACACTATCTAGCTGAGCTGTTGAACAGTGGACTTTCATTTTCCTCCATCAAAATCCATGCCTCAGCCATTTCTGCAGAATACAACACTGATCCACCCTTATTCTCTCACCCACTCTTAAGACAGTTCCTCAGAGGGGCTAAGAATATAAGACTTCCAAGGAAACAACCAATACCAGCCTGGGATCTTAATTACATTCTAGAAAAATTAACTTTGCCTCCCTTTGAACCAGCTGCCTCAACAGATTTGCAATATTTGTCCTGGAAAACCGCTTTCCTTCTGGCCATTACCTCAGCTCGTAGGGTTTCGGAACTACAAGCCCTCATGGCTGTGCAGCCCTTTCTCATCTTCCATCAGGACAGGGTTTCCCCTACGAACCAACCCGTCATTTATGCCTAAGGTAGTATCCAGGGTAGCTTTAAATCAGGCCATACACTTACCTACCTTTTACCCCAATCCTCAAAACAAAGGGGAAAGGCTGCTACATTCCTTAGACATCCATAGACAGCTACGTTACTATTTGGACAGAACAAAGCCTTTCAGGAAATCAGAACAACTCTGTGTCCTATGCTGTAGGAGCTCAAGGGAAGCCAATTTCCAAACAGACAATTTCAAAATGGATAGGCCACTGCATACGGTTTTGTTACTCCTTTCATGGTAAATCTGTACCTGCGGGCATCAGATCCCACTCCACAAGGGCCACAGCTACCTCTGCAGCCTTCCTCAGAGGAGTCCCTACCAAAGATATTTTGGAGGCAGCCACTTGGAGTTCTGTGCATACCTTCACTAAACACTACCACCTACCTTTATACTCCAAAACTAGAGCAGGCTTTGCCACTGCTGTGTTGCAGGGCATTCTGGCTCCTCCCAGTTCCACCTAGTGCCTACCACCCTGTGCCTACCACCCTGTGCGTAGCTTTGGGATTCTACCCATCTGTTATGACTGCAGCTGTATGCACGATGAACATAGTACAGTTTTGTACCTACCATAAATGTAGATGTTCGAGTGCTAATACAGCTGCAGTCCAGGTTTCCCTCCCTCCTTCCCCTCTGGGTACAGACCTAGTGGCTAACTCCTCATCTTACAACTTGATTGGGTTATCCTTCTATGATGTATTTGCTTGCAACTACTGGTTTTTGATTATATTGCAATGCATGATTATATATTTTATATATATATATATATATATTTTTTTTTTTTTTATATATATATTGCCTTCCTTCTGGGGGCACCTGACATCTGGGGCAAGAAAGACTGAAGAAAATGGCGTCGGCTGTGTCGTATGTACCCCTGTCGCACTGACGTCAGGAAAGAAAGCGACGACAACCGACGCTGGACCTAGACTTTGGAATTGGGCCGACCGAGGACCCGCCTGACGGCAGGAGAACCCATCTGTTATGACTGCAGCTGTATTAGCACTCGAACATCTACATTTATGGTAGGAACAAAACTGTACTTTCTCTGTGACTATCTGTGCCTATGTATGCGTGCATAGTCAGTCAGGTATAACACATTTGCCTGTATCTATCTTTACCTTTTAGGTATATACGTGTATAGGTAATTTTGGTGCGTATGCATGTGTAGGCAGGTATATTTTGTTGTCTGGTTTCTTTGCAAACTAGATCTGAGGGTTAGCAGCAGGGGATCATGGGGTAGGGACTGTCCCTCGAGCTTCTCTTAGACGCAGAGCTTGGAATGTGGCCAACTCGGAGCGGAGGGATCAGCTCCGGACCCGTGTGTAAGAACAAAGGCGAGATGAACAACTCACATGGAACGTTATGTTAAGAACATAACTTCTTTTTTCCCCAGTTAATGGAGGGATAGTTGAAGTTGCCCAGTATGAGAGTGTTAGGTTGGACCCTAATATTCTCCAGGGTGCTTAGGAACGTGGAGTGCGAGTCTTGGGACATGGTTGGGAATTTGTAGCAGGCTACAAGCTGAATCACTGTCTTACCCAATGTTAGCTGCACCTGAAGCATCTCAGATGCGTTATGTTGGGCTACCAGTTTGTAGGTGTGCGCATCCTTTATGAATTTGGAATTACCACCGCCTTTGGAGCTTTGGTCCAAGTTCTGGAGCCGAAAGGTGTGGCATGACTGAGCTACATAATCCGAGAGCTCCAACGTGCCTCTTTTCATATAGTCCAGGGAGGTACGTCTCAGGTCATTCACTCCCAGTCATATTTGTACCTGTTACTGAGGGAGCTGTGTGTGTGCGTTATGTAGTGGTTCCTAGCCCCTGACAGGCAGCTGTTACTTTCTTCTTCTTGAACCGAGTGAGTGGCACATCATTGTGCCTCACTGTCGAGTCACCTTTGACTAGTGTGTTGGGCATGCTGTTTTGCCTTAGGGCCTTTGGTTGAGTAGCGCACTGTTTAGGAGAGTTGTGTCTCGTGATTAGTGTTGTGGTTGAGTGCATTTTTGCCTTGGAGGTCTCTGCTGTTTGGGTAGATTTTTATTGAGAGCCTCGGCGAAGGTGGGTGTACAGTTTGTGTTTTTATGTGAAGGCAGTGCTGGTGTGTGTTCTGGAGGGAGCTGTGTGTTCCATGTGGTGTGGTGCAAGTGTTGACCTTCTCTTGACCAGCTGTTCTGGTCTTGGCTGGAGAGTGCGTGGCTTCCAGTTTGGCCATATAAGTGCAACTCTCGCACGTCTGAGTGTTGGGAGGTAAGAGGAGAGGGTTTTCAGTGTACATGAGGCAGTTGCTATGTTGCCTCAGGATGCCCAGTTTCACCAGGTTAATAGGAGAAAGCACAGGGAACTGACCTTTAGACATGCCTGGAGGGTTGGGCATTAATAAGTACTGGAGCGGTTTCCTTGTAGAACATTTAGTGCTGGTAGAACTTTTGTATGCTGCAATAATTGCTACAAGAAGTCTGGTAAAGTGCTAGACTAATAAGCTAGTAAAAGTGCAGGAGAGGAGAGCACTAGTAGATCTAAGGGAAAAATTGAAGAGCAGATTTTGGCACTGCTCAGAACCTTACAAACAGTCCTGGATACAGCAAGTCTGTATCTGGATTAGACTAGTTTCAGGAAAGGCAGGAAACGAGCTTAGAATTTAGAAATTTTTTTATATGCTTATATACAGAAAAGCAGCTAAAACCGCACTAAAAACAATTCATGTGCAGTACAAGCTAGCATACCAGAGTGTGTAGCAGTACTGAGGCAAATACAGTTTAAATAAATGCAATTTATTCAAAGTGTATTCTGAACTGAATTCAGTTAATTTTATTCAACTCTGAACAGTTAAAAAGTGCCAAAAAAAATATATATATATATATATATATATATATCTATATAAAAGTGAAGT
Source organism: Protopterus annectens (assembly GCF_019279795.1). NCBI lineage: Eukaryota > Metazoa > Chordata > Ceratodontiformes > Protopteridae > Protopterus > Protopterus annectens. Next base: position 810,229,252 of record NC_056751.1, on the reverse strand, counting down.
GGAAAGGGAGAAAGGAGCAGAAGATAACTCAAGGTTAAGAAACTAAGTGGATTGGCCTTCTCAGATGTTCTCTCTGTGTTGGGTAGAATGAGCTAATGACATTAAACTGGGAGTAGTGTCCCAGATCAAATTTACAGTAGGGGCGGGGAACTGCAAAACCACCAAGTATAAGAACAGGATACCAATAGGGAGGGTGTGAAACTAAATCAGTTATTTGACACACAATAACTAATAAAAATAAGCAAAAACACAGGATACTTAATGTTATACATCACAGATCAGTTTTGCTCAGTGCCCTTCCTCCGATTTAGCTCTGTGTGAAATGACAGAAACACTCGCAAGCTAACTTTTTTAGTAACAGAAAGTTGAAACCTGAAACAACTTAAAAAAAAAAAAAGCTCGAGAACCAATCTGCTTACTCCAAGCGTAGTCCAGGTAACCCCAGTCAGCCAGTGACCACTAACTGAAATGCAAAATTGCTTTTGCTAAACTAAGATGGCCTGGAACATGTGCTCAGACACACACAGCCTCTGCAAACAAACTAGGCCCAGAAAACAAGCTACTACCCCACACCACTTATGCAGAAAAACACCACAGAAATTTTTATCACAGCAAAAAAACGGCAGTGAAACCTTTAAATGAAAGTTTTAAATGGATAAAGGAGCAAGGAGACTCTAGAGAATGCTCTTAACTGCAAACACATCGGTTACAGTATATGATGCACTCCTTGGCAGGAAATCAGAGCAAACAAACACATATGTTTAACAAATGGAGAACATTTCCAGTTAATACCTCACACGTAGTGAAACTAGCTAGAAAAGATTTACAAACAGTGTGACAGTAAAAACCTTATTTATCATGCCCTGTGAGGCGGACAGTTTTTAGCACAACAGTAGTTTACAGCTATAAAATACAGTAAAAAGTATGCAACAGACAATAAAAGTGCTATATATCTATAATAAGCAATAACTATTAAAAATCTCTTAGATTCGATCTGAGGTATTCAGCCAGGTGCATTATGAGTAAAGGAGGGGACTTGAGAGTGTTTTGGTGTCCATGAGCTTTTAGCAAGCACCAAGTCATTTCCAGGGGATCGGAACCGAACCCATCCCTTGAGAATACATGAAAATCGACAACTCAGATGGAATATTATAGTGAGTACGTAACTTTTTTTGCCACTCCTTGTATGTGCATCCCCAGTTGCAGATGTCCTTTTCCAGTGTTGCAGTATTATACTTTTAAGTCTACCCTTCTTCCTCTCCAGTCTGTCTGGCCAGGTTTCCAAAGATTTTCAGTCCCTCTTGGTGCATCGGACGTCTGACGTGGCTGCAGGAACATAGGCCATAAAAGTGGCGTCTGCACGCACCAGCCCTCAGAACTTTTCAGCCTCTAGTCATACGCCAGGTGTTTCTGCTTCTCGCGGATGTCGGATCGAAAAATGATTGTTAAGTACCCCGTTGGGGAGTCTTTCAGTCCTACTTTGTTGATAATTATAGTTTGTTCGTGTCATCCGGTAAGGGCAAGTACAAATGCGGTCGGCAGATTCCCCAGAAACACACCCAGTGTCTCTCTTGTTTAGGCAGGGAAAACGACCACGAGAACTGAGCCATTTCCTGATCATTTGTCCCCAAGACTTTACTCCATTTATATTTAGAGAATCAGCTCTTGAAACAAATATCATTAGGGATGGAGGCCATGCCCGACACCCCCATCTGAACTGCCTGGGAAGAGGGCCAAGTCCTCGCGGCCTACTTCGTCAGCTGCACCTTTGTCTGCCATACCACAGTCTGTAGCCAATTTCAGCTTGGCTACAGACTGAGGATACTGCATTCGCCAGTTAGATGTAGCATGTAGCTCAGAGGAAGCCACAGTCTCGAGCAGATGACACATCCACACAGGATTTACCGGTGCCTGCCTTAGATGCCGGCGGAACCAGCATTCACTCTGGGCCCATCGGACGCCATCTCCGCCATCCCAGCGCTTGACCCAAGGCCTATTCCTAGACAGATGCCAGCATGGCCTTTAAAGAAAAAAACAAAACACCTTACTTCGACCTCTGAAAACATGGCAGATTGTCAGGCCTTCAGCCAAAGCTTGTTCAATGCCTTTATGGCCCTTAGGACTTCTGCAGAACCCTCTGCCACTGCTTCTCCCCTCCTCAGTCCCAGACCTCTCATCCCTGAAAGGAGGGTAGATCAGCCTGAAAAGGGATTATCTGATTCCTATGAGGACTCTTTCATACTTCTCCCAGATCTCATTCCCCCTGGGATATAGATCTCCTGAGGAGGACTGTGTTGAACCTGACTCCCCTGTAGAGGATCTAGCCTTTGGGGAAACTATTAATAAGATGAAAGACCACTTTAAGTGGCAATCCTCGGACATGACTGTACAAAAGAGATTTTATGACCTCATCCAAATGGACTATCCCAGTACTTTTGCCATCCCTCCTATTCAACCAGCATTTCTGGAGGCTTTTGCCTCTGCCTCCATTAGATTCCCAACCTCCAGCCCCACGTAGACAGACTCTAAAGTCCCTGAGATAGAGCAGTTTCTCTCTCAAGTGCCCTCCTGCTGATCCTGCCACTTACCTCCATTTCTATGGGCAGGGCCTCCAATATCCTCCTTACTATTACTGCCCTCAATACTGATAAGGACAGCAATACTGTGGAGAGGTTGGGAAAGAAAATCTACACCTCTGCTACCCTCTCATTTAGAGCCAACAACTACCAAACTCAAATGACCAAATACTCCCTAGCACTGCTGGACAAAGCCACAAAGGATTTAGATGACATCCCTGATTTTGCAGTCATAGCTTCCTAGTCTTCACTGGTAGCACTTCTCTCAAGTGAATAGACTCCTATTAAGATGCAGTTATAATGCAGCTGAAGCCTCAGCCAGGTCAGCTGCATACTAAGGAGAGGTACTCATGGCTGCGACTTCAGCCTCTCCCAGATGACTTCAGGGCCAAACTCCTTGATGCTCCTTTGGATCACTCAGCCCTTTATGGTGCAAAAGTGGCTGACCTGTTTAAATCCTTGCAACAGAAAGGTAAAGAATTACAGGACCTAAAACACATCCTTGTCTCGCCTATTTCTATGTACCAGAGGAACTACCCGGCAAAGACACAGTTTCAGGAAAACCTCCATGCCTGTAGCTCCTCCACAATCTAGAAGACAGCCACCTCAGGCTAGGCCTTCTCTGTCTTCCAATCAAAGGCCTCCCTTTCCTGATAGGGCAGGTAGTGTCTGACTGCATGCCAAAACTTCAGCCCTCACCCCCCTCATCCATACCCCTTTCTGCCCGTCTTTCTCACCATCTCCCTGCGTGGTCTCTCCTTACCACAGACAAATGGGATATGTCCATCATACAGAACTGATGCTTTATATCCTGGATCACCCCCCATCAAGACTAGGTATACCACAGCCTCCTCCCTGTCAATTACTCCTCCATCATGTTTTGCAAACCCTGCTACTACAAGGCACCATCACTGTATGCTGGCCTTGTGAGACATCACTGTTTGCTGGCCTTGTGATTCTAAGTTGAACCATAGAACCAGAACCTGCACAATCAAAAAGTAAAGGATTCTACTCCAAAATCTTTGTGGTACCCAGAAAGGAAGGACCATGGAGGCCGATTCTAGACCTGTTGTGCCTCAACACCTTCCTAAAAGTTCCTACTTTCAGGATGCTCAACTTACCTACTCTCTTTCCACTCCTCCTTCCTCAGGGTTTCATGGCACCCCTGGACATAAAGGATGCTTACCTTCACATACTTATAAAGCCTGCCTTCAGGAAATAGCTGAGATTCCTGGCAGGCTCATCTCATTTTCAGTTCTGTGCCTTGCCCTTTGGGCTTTCTACTGCTCCCAGGATATTTACAAAATGCCTAGCTCCAGTCATCGCCTACTACAAAGAAAAGGGAATCCAGTTATTCATTTACCTAGATGACCTCCTAGTTCAGGCAACAGACAAGGAAACTCTTCTACGCCACTCCCAGGACGTTCTGGTACTCCTACAGTCTAGTCTCTAGGGTTCATGATCAATTTTCCAAAAATTCCACCTCTACCCCATAACAGGATATTGTCTTCCTGGGTTGCAGGACAGACCTCATAAAGGCCTTTCTTCCAGCAGGAAAGGTGGTATCCCTCCAAAACTACCTTCTTGCTGCCCTACAATCTGCAAAACTGACTGCAAGACAATTTCTGAGACATCTAGGTTACATGGCAGCTACCATTCCCATGTTGCCTCTAGCAAGGATGCACATGAGGAAACTTCAGTAGTACCTCTGGTCGGTGTGGACCCAGCACTCGCACCCTCTAGAGTTCAGGATCCCCTGCTTACATCAGGAACTGAGATGGTGGGTGGCTCAGGTAGCCCAGAACCCAGGATTCCCTCTGCATGCATCCTCTCCCAACCAGACCATGCACACAGATGCCTCAGATCTGGTTTGAGGAGCAACTCTGGGGAAACAGGAAAGTACAAGGTTTGTGGACAGACAGACACAAACGAGATCACATAAACAGGGAAATGAGACCCATCCTCCTTGCTCTACAGACCTTCCAGCTCTGCCTAGAGCAGGGCCTTCTAAGGATATTCACAGACACCACAGTCCTGTGGTATCTCAATAAGCACGGAATAACCAAATCCTACCTTCTATGCAGACCATCTCTGCAGGCATGGGAACTGGCCTCCTCACAGGGGATCACCTTTCAGGCAGCCTAAATTCCATCCCTGCACAACTCCCAGGCAGATTACCTAAACAGAACCATTTCAAACAACCACGAGTGGATGCTGCAAAGAGATGTTTTCCTAAATGTGGTCCACCGGTGGGGTATTCCACAAATAGACCTGTTCGCCTCCTCCATAAACAGGCAGCTTCCTGGCTACTGCACCAGGACACCAGACCCCAAGGCAATAGCAGCAGATGCCTTCTCGATAACCTGGAAGGGGAAATTCTTGTATGCATCCCCCCCCCTTCCCATTGATAGAGTTCAAAATCTTGCTGGTGACTCCCTACTGGCCAAGACAGCACTGGATGTTCTTCGTGTTTCACTGTTGCAGTCATTACATTTGGGTAATCTGCTGGCAGGTTGCCCTCAGTCGGCCTGAATAACAAAGTCTTGGGTCCTGCGTCGGTTGCTGTCTCCTCTTCTATGACGTCAGGTCGTCAGGGGTATAAAACATGCAGCCGACGCCATTTTAATCCGTCTTTCTTGCCGCGTGGTGCCCGAAGCAGAAGCAGTTCGCAAGTGTCGGTTGGCCGACTCCTGAAATTTTCGTATTCGAGTTTCAGAACCGAAGTCTTCAAACTAAAGCTAAGTACCCTGTTAGGGAAACGTTTCCTTGCTCCTTACCGATGTCAGTAAAAGTTAATAATTGCATTACTTGTGGGAAGCAAATACCTCATAAGGATTTTCATTTGTACTGTATTCCTTGCCTAGGCCCTGATCACAACGTGCCTTGCTGTTGGTTTTATGCTAAATTTAACCAACCCACTAGTAAGCATCTGTATATTTTTGCTTCTAAATATTTTGGTTCAAGATTCAACTACCCTGAAATGTCGTCTGTTAGCAATCTGACTACCGGAGTTCATAAAAAATGCAAGGAAAAAGAAACCATCGAAGTCCAAAACCGACAACGAAGCTTCTCCTAAGCCAGTTGTCGGTTTGCCGGTACTCACTGAGGTGCTTTCGCAGCCCCTGTTACCTGCTACTTTTGAGTCTCAGGCCTCTACCGAGACCCATTCGGAGTCCGGTATGCTGTGAGATTCGCAAAGTATTGAACCTGCGGATGTCTCTCCCTTGGATGGGTCCAGAGCCGCTGAGTAGGCACCGGCTTCTGAGGGTGTTTTCAGGCCTCAACATTTTTACATTAAACCGATGCCAGCAGTAAAAACAAGGTCAAAAACAACTTCTGTGTCTAAAAAACCGACGCATGAGCCACGTTCTCAGGCCCCTATGCCTAAAAAACAGATTATCAAAATGGCTGAGGATTTAATTACCTTGATCAGGGGTTCCCAACCCCCCCTCCCCCCAAGAGGCCTAGGCAAGGCCCTGATTATCAATCTTCTGATCAGGAATTTTCTATTCCACCCTATGAGGATTCTGATGCAAAGGAATCCATCCCATCTGCATCTCCTCCTGAGGATTACTCTTTTGGAGAGACTTTGCATACTTTAAGGGAACATTTTCACTGGGAAAGTCAGGACTTCTCAGAATCAAAAAAGAGGCTTAGGGATTTCCTCCTTCTTCCTCAGCATAGGCCTTTGGCAATACCACCTGTATTAGACATTGTTGATGTGTTCTCTGAACCAAGCATGGCTCCTGATTCCCTGCCTCTGGCTCCTAGTAAGCTAGACTGATATTACAGGGTTCCTGACTCCCACAAATTTCTTTTCAAAAATCCTGCTGCTGATCCTGAGACTATTTCTCAGGGTCCCAAGGGTGTTAAGGCTTCTACAGCCAAAAATCCTACCCCTTCTGATAGAGATTCCAGGGCGCTGGATAGATTGGGTAAGAAGGTTTATACATCTGCAACCTTGGCAATCAGGGCTTTAAACTGCCAGTTTCATATGCTTAAATATCAACCGCATGTTATGGGCTTACTGAAACAGAAAATGATGTTGATTTCTGATTGTGTGGAAAATAGAGTTACATGATTTATTGCATTCAGCAGAACAGGTTGGAAAGCATACTTTGCAATGTGGTTTTGATTCCTTGAAGGCCTCTTGTAGGGCCGCCGTTATTGGATCTGTGATTAGAAGGCATGCCTGGCTCAAGGAGCAACATCTGCCTGATCATGTTAAAGCTAAATTGTTGGATGCCCCTTTGCTGCATGATACTCTGTTTGGTAATAAGGCAGAAGAGGTTTTAAAGAAAATGGAAGACAAAGCTAAATCTATGTAAACTGTAAAAGATTTCTTGCAAGTGCAGCCACCCAGGTTCAGTAGGCACTGGCCTACTAAAAATTGGTCCTTTCCTGTGTCCAGCAGAGCCACTCAGGGCAAACCCAGGCGCTCAAAAGGCTCAATCACAGTTTTCTTACAGGTCAAAGCAATGAGGTGCCTCCACCTCCAAATCTGGAGGAAACAAAGCACAACCCTACAGTAAGCAGTCTCAATGACTTTCCTCTACCATCTCCAAGCACTTATCTTTTGGCAGCCCCCTTGGGGGAAAACTAGCACTTCATGCTCAAAATTGGCAGTTAATTACCTAGGACAAGTGGGTATTAAACATAGTATCCCAGGGGTACAGATTAAATTTCCATACTTTGCTAATTCCAAACGGATGTCCGGATCTGACACAAAACCAGTGGGCAGAGGCCCAGAAACAAGTCATGTCCCTCATGGATATGGGGGCTATTCAACCGATACCAGAAAAGGAAAAAGGACAAGGATTTTATTCAAGACTTTTCCTGGTACCCAGAAAAGACCATTCTTGGTGTCCAAAACTGGACTTGGCGATTGTGAACACATTACTGGACATTCCAAAATTCAAAATGCTGACTTTACAACAGCTACTACATATGCTAGGCAAGAATGCTTGGTTAGTAACTCTAGACTTAAGAGGCATACCTGCATATCCCAATAAGGGGATCGTGCAGAAGATACCTCCGCTTCAAAGCAGTTTTTTTTTGCATTACCAATTCTCTGCACTGCCCTTTGGCTTATCTACTGCGCCCAGGGTCTTTACAAAGTGCCTGGCACCAGTAATTGCATTCTGCAGACAAAGAAACATTAAAATTGATCCTTATCTGGACGATTGTCTTAGTCAAGCAGAGGACAAGGACACTCTACTTCAGCATCTGGCATTTGTAAAAAGGCTTCTAGCATGCCTAGGGTACACCATAAACGAAAAGAAATCGCAACTGGTTCCCTCTCAAATAATTACATTCCTGGGGCAAGCTTGAATACAACTGCCCAGATGGCTTACCTCACGCCAGACAAACAGAGGCAATTGACAACATATTTCAAACAAATGGCAACAAAAACCCAGTTATCTGCAAGACAAGTGGGGAGCACTGAGCAGCCTATTTGTCCCTAAAGGAGTGGTTCCAGCCCAGCAACTTGTAGTTTATTGGCCATTTTGGGCCATTTCCTAGCTCTTTCTTACCCCCTGCTATAAAGCCCGCTTTAGCGCGAAGTTGCACATAGCGCAGCATCGGTTAATCAAGTTTAAACTATTTCTGGCTCCGCTAAGTCTGCACTTCAGTTTTTCTCTTAGAACTGCTCTACCTTCAATCTAAACAGTCTATTCTCTATCTGAAAAGCCCAGCACTTGCTCCTAAAGCATTTTTACACAGGTAAAGCACTCTTAAACAAAAAGAAAGCACTACATCCACCTACAATCTTCTTGAGTACCCATTTCCCTATAGGTCCTTTCTGACTCAGTTACACAGCAATCCCTTACACTATTCTAGCATGTCGAAGGGTCAGTTACTGGTATCCTCTCCAGTTCAGCTGGTGAATCTGGGAATATTAAGGCAATGTTACAACTGCCTCATGTACACAGACAACCCTCTCCTTCTCCCAACAAATACAAATATATGTGAGAGATGCAACTATATAGCCAAACTGGAGGCTGAGCTCTCTCGACTCAGTACTGGCAAAACCAGTCAGGAGGAGAAGGTAACCACACACACCACAAACCCAGTCTCAAATAGATCTATCACAACTGCAAACCGAATACATAAGCACACAAAAACATACTCGGAGGCTCTAATTAAAAAGCTACCAAAACAACAGAGGCCTCCAAAGCAGACATCCAAGCAACCACTACCTCAAAACATAGCACATGCAACACATAGTCCACAAAGTCAGTGTGCCAAACAGTCACAGCCCTTAAGGCCAAACATGCCTGATACACTTGTAATAGGTGACTCCATAGTCAGACACACTGACGTCCCGCTCACCAGACTGAACAAGGAAAAGGTTACAGTAAGCTGCCTGTCGGGCGCTAGAATCCGCCACATAACACAAGCACTCAGGTCCAAAGCAAGTACAAATATGACTCTGTCATTGTCCATGCCGGTGTGAATGACCTGAGACGTACCTCCCTGGACTACATGAAAAAAGACATAGAGGAGCTCTCTGATTATGTAGCCCAGGCCGGTATGATACTGACCCTGAGCAGCATCTTACCCTCACCAAGAATGATGCCACAGTACAAAAATAATCAGCTTTAACAATTGGCTCAATTACTGGTGTCATTCTAAGGGGATCCAATGTATGTCTGCTTGGGATGACATGCTTGACAAGCCACGCTGCTTCGCAAGGGACGGCTTGCACTTGTCACCCCTGGGCTTCCGGATATTGGCCAAGGCTCTTGCCACCCCCATAGTGCCTTTTTAGGCAAGGCTCCAAAGACAAACCCACCTTCCTAGAAAACACAAGTGGAAAAAAAACTAAGGGTAATGCTGCTCAACGCCAGAAGTCTAAACCTCAAGATGCACACTCTCGAAGCCCTCCTCAATATGGAGAACATCGATGTCTGTGCAGTGACTGAAACCTGGTTCAAGGCTCCTGAGAGCACCACAGCACTACCAGGTTATATCTCATATCATGCTTTTCGGCCTCAAAACTTGGACCAAACCACAAAAGGAGGGGGAGTGTCCATATTCATCAAAGATACCCACACCTCCAGGTTAGTGGCAACGCACGAAGCATCGGAGACCATCCATGCGCAACTAACCGTAGGCAAAACTGCCCTACAGTTTGTAGCATGCTACAGACCACCCTCTCAAACTCAGGAACCCCACTCAGCCTTCCTGAAGACACTGGAGAGTATGAATGCCTCTCCAAATACCATCATATTGGGAGACTTCAACTACCCAAACATAGACTGGGAGCATTACTCAAGCCCCAACACCCTAGCCCAAAGGTTCCTAGAATTCATAAACTCAAATGCGATGGAACTACTAGTCACCACTCCCACAAGAGGAGAAAATATACTAGACCTGCTCATCACAAACATGGGGACACAGTGCTCCACACCGGAAGTATACCCCTCATTGGTGAGATCAGACCATAAATTAATCTCACTGGAAATCCACATCCCGCCCCCACCCCCAGCACAAAAGACCACAGTGAAGAATTTCTCAAAATCTGACTTCACACTTCTTAAGACTGAAGTAGTATCCTTCAAGGCCCCTGGGCCAGTGGAAACCACAGCCCACACCGCTGAATCCTTTATAAACGCTTTCTACGGACACCTTTAAGAATGCAGGGATCATGCAATCCCAAATAAAAATTCCCCCAAAGGCAGGCATCCTGTCTGGTGGACCCCAGCCATTAACAGGCTTTACAACAGGAGGAGGAAGCTACTACATGACAGAGCAAAATCCCCAAAAGGGAAGGCATCTCTGATCAGTACTAGCAAAAAACTGCGATCACTCATAAAATCATCCAAGGCAAATTTTGAGAGAAAAATCACAAAAGACACTAAAGACAATCACAAGGCCTTCTTTAGTTATGTTAGAAACCTGGGTGGAAACTCCCAGATATGCTCAGAGTTAGTCCAAAATGACACAAAATACACTGAACCCACAGACATTGCCAACATACTGGCAGACAGGTTCAGTGCAAATCCCCCCCTCCCCCCCCCAAAAGGAGAAATATCTATCCCAGCAGAGTGTAGCCTCCCTGACATCTCTGATGCCCAGGTGAGAGCCGCCCTCTCCAAAGCTAAAAACACAGCATCAGTGGGACCAGACGGTGTCCCGGGTTGCGTGCTACATGAACTCCAAGAGGAACTAAACCCGCACATAAGGCTGCTGTTTAATCTTAGCCTTACTACAGGATACGTACCCAAAGAATGACATACAGCAACAGTGGTCCCGCTCCACAAAGGAGGTGCTTCTAAGGACCCTGGAAATTACCGCCCCATAAGCTTGACGAGCCTGGTCTGCAAAGCTATGGAGAGGATCATTATGGAACTCATAAGCAAAGACATTGGGGACCTACAGACACTGGATCCTACCCAATTCGGCTTTGTCAAGGGCAGATCCTGCCTTTTGAACCTGGTCGACTTTTTTGAAGCAGTCACTAAGGCCATTGACGAGGGTAAGGCAGTTCACACAGCCTACCTTGATCTTGCAAAAGCCTTCGACACAATACCCCACTCGGGCATCATAGACAAGCTCACCAGCTTAAATGTAAACCCATATGTCATAAGATGGGTTGCAAACTGGCTCAAGGACAGAACCCACAAGGTCAGAATAGCTGGAGCCATGTCAGACTCTAAGCCAGTCACAAGCGGTGTCCCACAGGGCTCGGTCCTGGGACCCCTGTTGTTCGGCATTTATTTTTCCAAGGTGCAAGCAAACGTAGGAGGATTGTGGCTGACAAAGTTCGCAGATGACTGCAAACTGGGTGCCATAATTGATACTCCAGCGGACACAAGCATCCTTCAGAAAGGCCTCATAGAAACGGATAACTGGTGCCAGAGCCATGGCCTTAAACTGAACGCCAAAAAATGTATAGTCATACCCTTTGGAAAAAACAAAGTACCCACAAATTACCTCATAGGTGGTAATCCATTAAGTACGGAAGTACTAATCAGGGACCCAAGTTGACAGTAACCTCTCATTTGACACTCACATTGCCAAGGTGGTTAGGAAGACCTTCTATATTACCCACCTTATCATGAAAGGATTCACATCTAGATCAAGAGAGGTCATTGTGCCCCCTATACTCTTCCCTTATCAGGCCCATAATTGAGTACAATGCCCCATTTGAGATGTACCTTACCCGACACCTGCAGCAGCTAAAGACCCCAAAAGTACCTCACCAAGAGGATCAAGGGTCTCAAACATATGTCATATGCTGCCCGGCTGAAGAAACTCCAGCTCTATTCAGTCGCATACCGCCTACTCAGAGGCGATCAATGCCTGACGTATAAGGCCATGTCCAATCTGGAATTAATGGACATGCTCCACCTCAGAAAATCCAAATCCACCAGAGCCACGAGAGCGAGAGATTTGAACCTCAACACAGAAATAAATAGGACGTGCTGGAGGGACAGATTCATAACCCAGAGGCTCCCTACACTCTGGAACAGAATCCCAGTCCATGTTAGGCAGTCCCCCTCACTGACTCTCTTCAAGAGAAATCTTGACGAGTGGATGGGAGATCGTAGGTTTACCCCGGGGGTCATCTCTGTGTCACTACTAGACAGAGGCACAGTAAACTAAACCCTAAATGGGCATGGTATTCTCATTCCAAGGGGTGGCGGAAGCCACACACACACTGGCTAGGCTTATAAATGCCCTAGGGCAGATAGCCTAGTATGAACCTATGAACCTAAATTCTGCAGGCTTTGGGGTTCATGGCATCCTGCATTCTACTAATTCCATATGCGAGACTGCATTTGAGGAAACTTCAATGGTACCTAAGTTTATGGAGTTAACATTGTCACAGCCTGGAAACAATGATTCCTCTCATTCCCTGCCTACAACAGGAGTTTCTTTGGTGTCACCAAAACAAGGGACTCTCATCCACTCTACCTCTTGCCACCCAAACCCTAACTACAGACGCATCAGACTGGTTGGGGGGCCCACCTGGCAGGGAGATGCATTCAGGGCAGATGGAGCCCAAACCAACTGCATCTGCATATCAACCAGAAAGAAAGACTACCTGTTCAGAATGCTGTGACAGCCTTCAAGGACATACTTCATCCAGGACAATTACTGATAGACGGACAACACCACAGTTATGTGGTACATAAACAAGCAGGGGGGTACACATTCCTACCCCCTTTGCAGACTAGCCATGGCCTTGTGGAACACAGCCTTGACTTTCCGAATACATCTTCAAGCTCAATTCCTGCCACGAAAGCAAAATACTCTGGCAGACCTAAGCAGAAATCTTATGGACCTGCACGAATGGAAACTGGATCCACAAATCTTCAGCATGTTAACACAGAAATGGGGGGGCCCAGAAATAGATCTTTTTGCCTCTCCCCAAAACTATCAGTTTTACAAATTCTGCACAAGAACTCATCACAAAAAAGCATGGAAAGTGAATGCTCTATCCTTCAGCTGGAAAAACCCATCAGTCTATGCCTTTCCCCCTCTGCCTCTACTCTCCAAGGTCTTACTAAAAGTCAGACAGGAAAAACCAAAAATGATCTTAATTGCTCCGGACTGGCTTTGCTAGCACTGGTACCCGCTTCTAAGGAATATGTCACACCTTCCTCCGTGGTACTTGCCTCAAACACCTCATCTACTGTCTCAGCAGAACTATCAAATTCTGCGCACACAGCTCCAAACTCTGAATCTTGCGGCATGGCTAATCAACTAATCATTCAAACCACACCTCTCATTAAATCTGTGATGGATGTCATTTTGGAAGCCAGAAGGCCTAGTACTAGAAAATCTTATCCTGATAAATGGAAGAGATTCTGTGCTTGGAACCAAGCACAAGGAATAGACACAGCAAAGCCCAATATTCCTCAGATTTTACAATACTTAACTGAGATGCTTGACAAGGGCCTATCTTTTTCTTCAATAACAATCCATGCCTCTGCCATCTCTGCTCATTACAACACAGAGCCTCCCCTCTTTTCTCATCCACTGCTCAAACAGTATCTGAGGGGCTAAAAATTTAAGGCCTCCCATGAGAGCACCAACTCCTGCATGGGACCTCAATTGTCTGCTGGAAAAACTCACCCTGCATCCTTTTGAACCAGAAGCTACTGCGGATATAAAATTTCTATCTTGGAAGACAGCTTTTCTTTTGGCAGTCACTTAAGCAAGAAGGGTTTCAGAACTACAGGCTCTCATGGCCATGGAGCCTTTCATTATATTTTACCCGGACAGGGTGGCCCTCAGGACCAATCCTTTTATGCTTAAGGTGGTATCCAGTGTGGCTCTTAACCAGACCATTCACTTGCCATTTTTCCCAAATCCGCAGAACAAGGGGGAGCGGATTCTGCATTCATTGGATGTACACAGACAACTTAGATTGTACTTAAACTGGACAAAATCTCTAAGAAAGTCTGAGCAACTACTGTTAGCATTTGCTGCAGGATCAGAGGGGAAGGCTATATCAAAGCAGACTATTTCTAAATGGATAAGCCACTGCATTCGTTTCTGCTATTTGCACCATGGTAAACCTGTGCCCAAGGGAATCCGATCCCATTCCACCAGGGCTGCCTCTACTTCAGCAGCTTTTCTCAGAGGGGTCCCAACCAAAGACATTCTAGAATCTGCTACTTGGAGCTCTGTTCATACGTTCACAAAGCATTATCATTTACCTCTCTTCTCTAAATCTAGGGCAGACTTTGCCACTGCAGTCCTGCAGGTCCTTATAGCTGCTCCTAATGCTGTTCTCCCATCCATAGCTTTGGGAATCTACCCAAATGGTAATGACTGCAACAGTGAAACACGAAGAACATAGTACAGTTGTGTACACTTACCATAAATGTAGATGTTCGAGTGCATTCACTGTTTCAGTCCGGGTTACCCACTGACCATCCCCCATTCTATACCTTTTCTTTCTTTCACTATACTCAAAAGCCTTTGTGTTGTATTTGTTTTTAGTTGAAGGTAACTTTTATGTTTCTAAGGTGCATCTATATATTTACAGTTTATATATATATATATATATATATATATATATATATATATATATATATATATATATATATTTTACTCCCCATTTGGGGGGCACCTGACATCTGGGGCAAGAAAAAACTGATTAAAATGGCGTCGGCTGCATGTTTTATACCCCTAACGTCATGGAAGAGGAGACGGCAACCGACGCAGTACCCAAGACTTTGTTATTCAGGTCGACTGAGGGCATCCTGTCAGCAGATTACTGCAACAGTGAATACACTCGAACATCTACATTTATGGTAAGTGTACACAACTGTACTTTCCCTCTTCACCTGTCCAAAGGCAATCACCACAAGTTACCCCATTCAGTGAACCTGCTCACACAGCACAAGGGTGGACTCAGATACACCCACAGTGACAATCCATGCACCTCACCCTGTAGCTGATAGGATTCTGATCCCCTTCAGACACCTATGTAATGAGGACATGTTCACTGTCCTGCCGGAGGCCAGGAAACCCAATACAAGGAAATCCTGTTTGGTGTCTCAAAAGACAGTGGGACCCACTGGAAAGCAATATGCCTCTCATTCTCTCGAACCTGTGTGAACTCATGCAGACAGGATTATCTTACTCATCTCTGAAGGCACACTCGTCTGCTATCTCTGCCTGCCTTCCTTTGGATCCACCTCTTGCATCCAGACTCCCCTCTTACTTTTCCTAAAAGGTGTATTGCACTTGAGACCTCCCAGGAAACCGTCTTCCCCCTCCCTGGGACCTTTTCTATTTTCTATAAAAACTCACCACATCACCTTTTGAGCCAGCAGACAAGGCCCCCTTAAAATTTTGCACTTGAAAAACTGTATTGCTGGTAGCTCTGACTTCTGCTAGAAGGGTTTCAGAATTGCAAGCTCCTATGGCTACACCACCTTTCCTAATCTTCCACCTGGACAGGGTGACCCTCAGGACAAACCAGTCATTCCCAAAGTAGTGAATGACCTATCCTTGAACCAGCCCATCCACCTGCCCACCTTCTTCCCTAACCCACAGGGGGATAGTGAGAGAGTGCTACATTCCCTAGACGTCCACAGACAACTTAGGTTTTATTTTTATAAAACCAAACCCTTTAGGAAATCAGACCAGCTGTTTGTCTCCTTCCATCCCAGAGCCTTGGGGAAAGCTGTGAGCAAGCAGACAATTTCGGCCTGGGTCTCCCAGACCATTTCCATTTGCTACCTTCACCATGGTAAGACCTTGCAGGGAAATGTCAAGGCCCAGTCCACCAGAGCTATGACCTCTTTTGGAGCCTTCCTTAAAGGGTTAGACACCAACTTCATACTTGAGGCAGCCACTTGGTCCTTAGTTCACACCTTCACCAAGCACTACAAACTGGACCATATCTCCAGAGCCAGGGCGGGATTTGCCAGGGCTATCCTACATGGATTTCTGGAAACTTCATCTAGGCCACCTCCCAATCCTCAGTGAGCTTTTGCACTCGCCCACAAGTAGAATACTGTAACAATGGAATAGAAGGACATAGCAAAGTTGTGTAAAATCTTACCGGGTCTATAATATAAGATCGATGTTTGAAAACTTCGAACAATATGTGGTCGACACCATATGGTCGATGTCTTCAAACATCCACCTTATAAAAAGACAAAAAAAAAAAAAAAGTACCCTAACGGGTTTAAGCAGGGGGGCAAACCTGCTTAATATACCAACTCCGAGACCACACTACATTGCAGTAAATGGAAATCTCCCCTTACGGAGATTTCCATTTACACGCTTGAGATTCTGAGCATTTCATATTCTCGTGTCGATAATGTCAGATTTGACATTGTCTGCTTTCGAGAATATAATATAGACCCATCTTACCATAACCATAGATGTTCATCTTGTTTCACTGTTGCAGTCATTACTCTTGGGTTATTCTGCTGGCAGGCTACCTGCAGTCGGCCTGAATTCCAAAGTCCTGGTCCGGCGTCTGTTGCTGTCGCCTCTTCCCTGACGTCAGTGCGCCAGGGGTATAAAAGATGCAGCCGACGCCATTTTCTTCAGTCTTTTTTGCCATGCGGTGCCCGAAGCAGAAGCAGTTCGCAAGTGCCGGTTGGCCGACTCCTGAGATTTTCGTGTTCGAATTTCAGATCCGAAGTCTTTATTTAAAGCGAAGTACCCCGTTGGGGAAACTTTTTTCTTGCTCCAGACCAATGTCAGAAAAATTTAATAATTGTATTTCTTGTGGGAAGCAAATACCTCATAAGGACTTCCATTCTTATTGTATTTCTTGTGGGAAGCAAATACCTCATAAGGACTTCTATTCTTATTGTATTCCTTGCCTAGACCCTGATCACGACGATGCTAATTGCAGGTTTTGTGCTAGATTTAACCAACGCACTATTAAGCGTCGGTACGGTCTTGCATTTCATTACTTTGGCCCAAGATTTAATTACACGATGTCGTCGGATAGCCATCCGACTACCGCAATTCACAAGAAACGCAAGGAAAAGGACTGGCATCCGAAGTCCAAAACTGATGAGGCTTCTTCTTAGCCAGTTGCCGGTTCTCAGTGAGGCGCTTTCGCAGCCCCTGCCACCCGCTACCTCAGAGCCGCAGGCCGCTTCCGACTCCCACGTGGAGCAGACTAGGCCGCTGGAAACTCAAGTTATTGGACACTTGGAAAATATTCCCTCAGATGGGTCCAGGGCCGCTGCACAGGCATCGGCTTCTGAGGGTGTTTTCAGGCCTACACAGTTGTATATAAAACTGACTACAGGTTCTAAGGCAAAGACTAAAGCACCTCTAAAGACAAAGAAACAAGTGCAGCCAGCCCATGGGAAGGCCTCCATGCCTAAAAAACAGATGCTCAAAATGGCCGAAGACCTAATTACTTTGATCCGGGGTCCCCATCCCCCTCCTGATAAGAGGCCTAGGCAAGAGACAGAATGTGAATCTTCAGATCAGGTTTCCATTTCCTCTGACTCCTCTTCTGAACAGGAATACTCTCTTCCTCCGTATGAGGATTCTGATGCTGAAGAATCTATCCCTTCAGCCTCTCCTGAGGATTATTCTTTTGGGGAAAACCTGCACACCATGAGGGAGCACTTACACCGGGAGAGCCAAGACTACTCAGAATCTAAGAAAAGCCTCAGAGACTTTCTTTTACTACCTCAGCACAGGCCTCTTGGTATCCCCCTTGTTTTAGACATTGTGGGTGATGTATTTTCAGAGTGCGGCCTGTCTCCTGACTCTTTACCCCCTGCACCTGTTAAGCCAGACAGATACTACAGGGTTCCAGATTCACATAAATTTCTTTATAAAAACCCTGCTGCTGACCCAGAAACTAGTTCTCAGGGTCCCAAAGGGGTCAAGGCTTCCACTGCAAAAAACCCTATCCCCTCTGATAGGGATTTAAGGGCACTGGACAGATGGGCGGAAAAGGTTTACACTTCTGCTACCTTGGCTGTGAGGACTTTAAATTGTCAGTTTCATATGCTTAAATATCAGCAATACTTAATGTCACTGCTTAAACAGAAAATATTAACAAATTCTGAATGTGCAGAAAACAAGGAAATGCAGGATTTATTGCATGCAACTGAACAAGTGGGAAGACATACTTTCCAATGTGGTTTTGATTCTCTGGAGGCCTCTTGCAGGGCCACTGTTACGGGTTCTGTCATTAGGAGGCATGCTTTGTTAAAGGAACAGAATCTGCCTGATATATTAAACCAAAATTATTGGATGCTCCATTACAGCATTCTTTGTTTGGTGTTAAAGCAGAAGAGGTGTTGAAGAAAATGGAGGACAAAGTAAAATTTATGCAGACAGTTAAGGATTTCTTACAGGTGCAGCCACCCAGATTTAGCAGGAACTGGCTTACAAAGAATTGGTCCTTTCCAGTGTCAGGCCACAAAGAGGCAGATACAGACACCCCAGAGGCAGATCCCAGCCCCAAGGCTCATACAGGCCTAAACAATAGGATGCTTCTACCTCCAAAAGCGGAGAAGACAAATCACAGCCATACAGGAAACAGTCCCAATGACTTTCCTCTGCCAGCACCAAGCACTTATCTTTTGGCAGCCCCCTTAGGGGGAAAACTAGCACTTTTTTCACAAAATTGGCACATGATCACCCAGGACAAATGAGTCTTGAAAATAGTGTCTCAGGGCTACAGGTTCCACTTTCACACCCTGCCAAGGGCAAAAGGTATGCCAGACCTGCCACACAGTCAATGGGCAGAGGCACAAAAGCAAGTTTCATCCCTCATGGACATGAGGGCCATTCAGTGAGTACCACAGCAAGAGCAGGGACAAGGATTTTACTCGAGACTTTTCTTGGTACCCAGAAAGGACAAAGCCTGGAGACCAATACTGGACCTGTCTGTTCTAAACACATTTCTGGACATTCCAAAATTCAAAATGTTGACTGCAGCAGCTTCTGCCCATGCTGGGCAAGAAGGCTTGGCTTGTAACTTTGGACCTAAAAGAGGCATACCTGCATGTCCCAATCAGATAATCTTGCAGAAGATACCGCAGATTCATAGCTGGCTCAATGCACTACCAATTCTCTGCACTGCCCTTTGGCTTATCTACTGCGCCCAGGGTCTTCACAAAATGCCTGGCACCAGTAACTGCATTTTGCAGACAGAGGAATTCAAATATATCCTTGGACGACTGTCTTATTCAAGCAGAGAACAAGGACATTCTACTGAATCATCTGGCGTTTGTAAAAAGATTACTAATTTGCCTAGGGTACACAGTAAACGAAAAGAAATCAAAACTAGTACCCTCTCAAGAGATAATATTCCTGGGTGCAAGCTTAAATACAACGGCCCAGATGGCTTATCTCACGCCAGACAAACAAAGGCAACTGACTTCTTACTTCGAAATGTTGGCAACTAAGACCCAGTTATCTGCAAGAAAATTTCTGCAAGCTTTGGGCTTCTTGGCATCCTGCATTCTGCTAATTCCATATGCCAGACTGCATATGAGGAAACTGCAATGGTATCTAAAAAGTGATTGGACTCAACATTGCCACAGCCTGGAAACATTAATTATCCTCATTCCCTGCCTGCAACAGGAGTTTTGATGGTGGGCACAGGCTTGTCACCACAAGGGACAGCCATTCATTCACTTTGCCCACAGCCAGGTGGACACTAACAACGGATGCATCAGATTATGCCTGGGGGGGCCCACATGGCAGGAAAATGTATTCAGGGCACATGGCCAGCAAGCCAGATGCATCTTCATATCAATCAAAAAGAGATGCTAGCTGTTCAAAATGCCCTGGCAGCTTTCAAGGATCTACTTCATCCAGGACAACTACTGATAAAGACGGACAATACTACAGTCATGTGGTACATAAACAAGCAGGGAGGCGCACATTCCTACCCCCTCTGCAGACAAGCCATGACTTTGTGGGACACAGCACTGACTTATCAGGTTCTTCTGCAAGCACAATTCCTGCCAGGAAAGATAAATACTCTGGCAGATGAATCCCCTCACAACTGCCAACTACAGAGATTCTGCACAAGGACTTATCACAAGCAAGCATGGAAAGTGGATGCCTTATCCTTCAGCTGGAAAAACCTAACAGTATATGCCTTTCCTCCACTGCCTCTCCTCCCCAAGGTACTCCTAAAGGTCAGACAAGAGAAGCCAAAAATGATACTGATTGCCCCAGACTGGCCACGCCAGCACTGGGTACCCAATCCTAAAGAACTTGTCTCAAGGTCCAGCCTGGACATTGCCTCAAATTCCTCACTTACTGACCCAACAAAACAATCAGATCCTGCACAGCCAACTCAGGACCTTAAATCTGGCAGCATGGTGGATAATGTAGCCATTCAGAATACTGCTCTCTCCAAAGCTGTGATGGATGTTATTTTGGAGGCCAGGAGGCCCAGTACCAGAAAATCTTATGCAGAAAAATGGAAAAGATTCTGTGCTTGGAACCAGGCACAAGGAATTGACATGTTTGTACCAAACATTCCTCAGATTTTACAATACTTAACTGAGACGCTGGACAAAGGCCTATCCTTTTCATCAATTAAGATCCATGCCTCTGCCATTTCAGCCCATTACAATACGGAACCACCTATCTTTTCTCATCCTTTAAGGCAGTACCTCAGAGGGTCAGAAAACATAAGACCTCCAAGGAGAGCACCAATGCCTGCATGGGACCTCAGTTATGTCTTGGAAAAACTCACACTGCCTCCTTTTGAGCCAGCCTCAACAGCTGATATAATATTCTTATTCTGGAAAACAGCTCTGCTCCTAGCAATAACCTCTGCAAGACGAGTCTCTGAGTTACAGGCACTCATGGCTGTGGAACCTTTTATCATTTTCCATCCAGACAGGGTTTCTCTGAGGACAAACATGACATTTATGCCTAAGGTGGTGTCCGGTGTGGCCCTTAACCAAACCATTCACTTGCCTACCTTTTATCCAAACCCACAGAACAAGGGTGAGAGACTTCTGCATTCTTTGGACATACAGAGACAGCTATGCTTCTACTTGGACAGAACTAAAGCTTTCAGAAAGACTGAGCAACTTTTAGTGGCATATGCTGCAGGATCACAAGGAAAGGCTATCTCAAAACAGACACTTTCAAATGGATAGGCCATTGCATTCATTTCTGTTATTCACAGCATGGCAAATCAGTGCCTAAGGGCATTAGGCCACATTCAACCAGAGCAGCAGCCTTCCTCATAGGAGTACCAACCAAAGACATCTTAGAAGCTGCAACTTGGAGTTCGGTGCACACTTTTACAAAGCACTACCACTTACCTCTCTATTCGAAATCCATAGCAGGCATTGCCACTGCAGTTCTGCAGGGCCTCATAGCCTCTCCTAATCCTATTTAGCCCCAGCCTCCCATCCTCAGCTTTAGGATTCAACCCAAGGGTAATGACTGCAACAGTGAAACACGATGAACATAGTACAGTTGTGTACCTACCATAAATGTAGATGTTCGAGTGTATTCACTGTTGCAGTCCAGGTTACCCTCCCACCATCCTCCTTTCTTTTGCTGGGTCTTATCTGTACTTCTCTATTCTATACAAGCTATGTGGTGTATTTGCTTGTAGATGAAGGAAATGTTTACCTTAGTGCATGCATGTTTATTGGCATAATTTTTAGCCTACCCTTTTGGGGGCACCTGACATCTGGGGCAAGAAAAACTGAAGAAAATGGCGTCGGCTGCATCTTTTGTACCCCTGGCACACTGACATCAGGGAAGAGGCGACAGCAACCGATGCCGGACCAGGACTTTGGAATTCAGGCCGACTGCGGTTAGCCTGCCAGCAGAATAACCCAAGACTAATGACTGCAACAGTGAATACACTCGAACATCTACATTTATAGTAGGTACACAACTGTACTATGTCCTCCTCTTCCATGTTGCAGTATTCCTTCCCACCCACCTTCCACACTTGTATGACTGCACTTGCTCTCCTGGGTGATACTGGTTAGGCTATGCCCTTACAGGACTGTCTCCAACTGGAGCTTTTACTATGTTCTGAGGGCTGATGCGTGCAGGCGTCACTTTTATGGCCCATGTTCCTGCAGCCACGTCAGACGTACTAAGAGGGACTGAGATTCTTTGGAAACCTGGACGGCCAGAGTGGAGAGGAAGAAGGGTAAACACACAAGTAGAATTCTTCAACATGGAAGAGAAGGACATTTATGGTTATGGTAAGATTTTGCACAACTTTCCTATCTGCTTGCTTGATGATTAAGCTTAGATAAATAGGATAGTCGTATGTGCCTTTTGCTTCCAAAAAGAAGGGTACAGCAGTGTCCACGTGGGTACTATCCATGTAATTTGCACACTGTTGCTGTAATGGTGAAATAGGTTGGCTGCAAGGTTGTGTGGCTGATATTCTACCAGATTTTTTTTCCTATCGCTTGTACAGATGTCCATAGTGCTTTGACTACGTATTTGAGAATGTCTTCAGGCACTAGCAGCTTCTTTAAGAAGGGCATTGATTCAGGTTATAACAATTCCTTTTCTGTCAAACACTGGCCTCCCCTTTTGGAGTTAATTGGGAGTACTTCCAGGTGTTAATTCATTGCAGAAGAATGTTAGGGTGCGTTCTGCAATGTTTATCTGATTGTTAGGGCGACTATACTATTGTTTGTCCTTCTCTGTTCATTCCAGCTGCCTCAAGCAGCAGCAGGAATTTTTATAAATAGGTTTTTAGCTTTGTTCTTGCAGTTAGTTTTCTTGTAGGTTATTCTTGTAAGTAATGGGATGCTTATGTTGCCCAACAGTGAAGAGGATATCTGCTGTGAATGCTGAGATGCCGATGTAACAATTACTTAATGTAGCTTGGACTTCTGTTGTCTTTAGTTTCGTGTGCATGCCTGCAAAAAAGTGATTTAAAGTTATCTTTGTTTTCAGAGATTGATCAAAATAAGGATCGCATGTTGGAAATTTTGGAAGGAAAAGGACTAAGTTTCCTATTTCCACTGTTGAAATTGGAGAAAGAACTGCTGAAACAAATAAAGGCAGATCCATCCCCTCAAACAATTTATAAGTGGATCAAAGATAACATTTCTCCCAAGCTACATGTAGATAAAGGTTTTGTCAATATACTTGTAACGAGGTGAGTGATGTTTGCTTTTCTTTGTCATGTAAATGTGCTGCTGTTTATCTTGTGTGCGTACACTGCTTTATAGGCTGGATATGGTGAGTTTCCCATGGGAAGTGGCAGGTTGTTTTCTGTTCAAGTCCTATTTTTGGTGAACTCCAGACACTATGCAGTGTGTGAAATGAAACTCTCTACAGCCAGTGCTTGGGGATCATCTTGGTGCTGATCTTTTTATCCATAAGTGGATTTTCAGCCTTTCTGGTGTGGAGTTTATAACAGGATTGTGGAGTACTTGTTACACAGTGGAGTAGTTGGCATATCAGCGAGAACTTTGCCATTGCATGTAGACGTATGATGTGTGTTCTATTTGTTTAATTTTCAAGGAAAAGGGTAAATGTTCTGTAGTCCTATCTCACCTTCATTCTTACACATGGATTTGGAGCCGATCCACTGTTCCGACTCGGCCTTTTTACAAGCTCAAAGTCTTCTAGTTGGCTCGTGGCTAGGCAGGTATCCCATGGTGCACCACTACAATCCCCAGATCTCTCTTGCCGCGTCAACAAGTTTGGATGTGCTTCTTCTTGGCCATGGCTAAGTCTAAACCATTTTGCTGATTTTTTTGGGGGGCTAAATTTTGCTGTTTTCCATATTTAGATAGCTTTATATAGCTGTTACTAGTGTTGTTTTTGTAGTTAAACATTTACTGGGTTTCTTCCTGTATTAAGTTTTCTGAGAACAGTTGGTCGTTGTCCTTATCGTTCTGTTTGGTATCCTGTGCGCCAGTTTGTTTTTTCGAAATAGTTAAGATATTGTTGATATTCGTGGTTGTAGGCGCTTTTGAGCGTAGTTTAGACTGTGCAGTATTTCGTAAAATTTAGATAAGCTTTCTCTGAGCATGTTCTTAGCTTAAAATAAATAGCATTTGCTTGCGGAGCTCTCCGCATTTTTGTATTTGCAGTTAGAATGGGGTTTTTGACCTTAGTTCTATTTTCTTGACTTAATAGAGATTGTCCTTTTTCTCTGGTGTGTGTGCGAGACTGTTAAATTTGTCTTTCTAAACCTTTTCCTTTTCTCGGTCCGTTTTAGTTAGAGGACCTAGGGTTTTCTCCCTTCTTTCTCTAACCAGGGCTAGTCCCGTTTAAGTTGGAGGACCTAGTCCTCATGGTTGTGTATCTGCTAGTACTTTAAGGGCTAGGCCCATTTAAGTTAGAGGACCTAGTCCTCCCACTTTCCCTTTCTTTTTTCTGTGTCTGATTGGCAATCTTCTTTGAGATGTCTAAGGAGGTCAAGGATCATAAGCCCTCTGGCTTTAGAAAGTGTGTGAAATGTTCACAGATGTCTATAACGGATGGCCACAGTAACTGCGTAATACTGTCTTGGGGCCACCCACTTACAGGAAACATGCCTATTTTGTCACTCATTTAGTGCCTGAGTATTGCAGGAGAGAAAGAACAAACTTGTATTAAAAGGTCTCCTTAAGCCCTCATTTCAGGAATATCTGGCTAGCTCTTCCTCCTCTTCTAACTCGCATGGATCGAAAAAGGAAAAATCTAAATCTTCTAAGAGGCCCCCCTTCCCAGCGCCAGCTCGTGCATCGGAGCCGCCTCTCAAAATTTCTCAAACTGACAAACCTGCTGCCTCCTTGGCTCCACAGAGTTCGGAGCCAATCAAGGGTACTACTACTACTGCTACTACTATTGCTGCAGTGTCGGCACCAGGTAATTTGGAGCCGACCACTGATGGCAGACATAGGAGCTGGTCTACGGATCTCTTACCCAGTCTCCCCTACGTTAAGGTCACCCATACTACAGACGTCCCGATGTCCTTCATGGATGCATCTGCAGTCATAACAACTGGGTTGTCCTGTCGTCAGGCAGCCCTTCAGTCGGCCGGATTCCAAAGTCCGGGTCCGGCTTCGGCTGATGTCGCACTTCACCCGACGTCATCTCTGTTGGTCTTCGGGTATAAAGGCATCAGCCGGCGCCATTTTCCCCAGTCTTTCTTGCGCGTGGCCAAGCAGAAGCTGTTCGCAAGTGCCGGTCGGTCGGATCCAGAGATTACTTCTACCGAATACTACTTCAAGACTTCTAAAGCTAAGTACCCGTTGGGGACTCTTTCTTGCCTCAGCCGATGTCAGAAAAAGTTAATAATTGTTTAACCTGTGGGAAACAAATACCTCATAAAGATTTCCACTCTTATTGTCTGCCTTGTTTAGGCCCAGCCCACGTAGCAGCCTGTTCGCCTGTGCTTGCTCAACCGGCCGACGCTTAGGCGTCGGGTCGGAGTTTGCAGAGCAGCTTTTCGGTTCTGATTTTGCGTACATTATGCCGTCGGATCCTCCGACTACCCAGTCTGCCAAAAAACGCAAAGATAAAGACCGACACTCGCGGTCCGCGGTTTCGGCCGAAACCATGGTTAAGCAAACCGCGAGTGTCTCGGTTTCGGCCGGAACCGGGGAAACTGATCAAAGTACAGCTGAATCTATCTCTACTACTCAGGCCCCTGCTACCACTCTTGAATCGGCCTCAGAAATTTTATCCACTACGGTGGTTGCCACTGACTTATCAGACACCATTCCCTTGGATGTCTCTACCCCAGCACGTGGTGCTGCTAGGCCTCCAGCAGCCATGTCCATTAAGGCCTTTGCCAGGGCTAAAGCAGCCAAGACTACTAAAACAGTGCCTGTTAAACCCCCTACAACCAGGCCCTCTTCTAGTTCTCAAATGCTTACTTTGGCAGAAGATTTAATTTCATTAATTAGAGGATCTCAATCTCACCCAGACAGGGCCTCTCAGCCCCCAGAGAAGACCTAGGACAGAGCCCCCTGAGCCAGTGTCCTCTGATGATTCTGCTGATGAATCAGACATAACTGACCAGCCAGAGGCTCCTTTCTCCAATTTTGAAGATTCTGATGCTGAAGAATCCATTCCAGCTGCTTCCCCACCAGAAGAATTCTCCTTTGGGGAAACCTTACATGCCATGCGAGAGCAGTTCCAATGGCAGCAACAGGATTTTTCAGACTCCAGAAAAAGACTTAGGACCTTTCTGCACCTTCCACAGCACAGGCCCTTAGCTATACCTCCTGTTCTCTCCGTGGTGGATGATGCTTTCAATGATGTCTGCTCCGCTCCAGATTCTTTACCCCCAGCCCCTGCCAAACCAGACAGATTTTACAGGGTGCCAGATACTCATCACCACCTTTACAAGGCCCCACTTGCAGACCCCGAAACTATATCCCAGGGTCCCAAGGCAGTAGCCGCGACCATAGCTAAAAACCCGATTCCTTCTGAAAGGGAAGCAAGGTCATTAGACAGATGGGGCAAAAAGGTCTACACTTCAGCTACTCTCTCAGCTAGAGCTTTAAACTGCCAGTTTCACATGATACAATACCAAGAGTTTATGCTTGATCAGTTAACTAAAAAACTAACCACTGATGAATCTCTTGATAAGAATTATGTATTAGAAATGGTAAATAACATACAACAGGTTAGTAACCATTCCTTAAAATGTGGCTATGATGCACTGGAGGCTTCATTTAGATCAGCCATGACTGGCACAGTGATAAGAAGGCATGCATGGCTAAAGGAGCAAGCTTTACCGGATCATGTTAAAGCTAAGTTGCTAGATGCTCCTATGGATAAGACAAGTTTGTTTGGTACACCTGCCCAGCAGGTTATGAAGAAAATGGAAGAAAAGGCAAAATCTGTTCAAACGGTTAAAGATTTCTTGCAGGTTCAACCCCCAAGGTTTAGCAGGAACTGGCCTGCCAAAAATTGGTCCTTTCCTGACTCCACAAGAACTCAAAGGGGCAGGAATAGACGTTCCAGAGGCAGAAACCAATCCAGAGGAGGTGCCTACAGAGGACGACAGTGGCAAGGTAACAACAGAGGCACAGACACAACCACTGCCACTACATCAACACAACCACAGTGACTTAACCCTAAATCCGCCTACCAGGGAGCAAATAGCAGCCCCTCTAGGCGGAAAGTTAACCTTATTTTCAAAGAACTGGCACTACATAACAAAGGACAAGTGGATTTTACAAACCATAGATCAAGGTTACCGGTTCCACTTCCACACTTTACCAGTCAAAAGAGGAATGCCAAATCTACCTCCAAATCAAAAAACAGAGGCTCTACAACAGATAATGGAGTTAGCAAACATGAGAGCTGTGGAAAGAGTGCCAACAGCAGAGCAAGGAAAGGGGTTCTACTCCAGACTATTCTTAGTTCCAAGAAAGGAAAAAAGTTGGAGACCAATTCTCGACCTGTCCACCTTAAATACATACATCATTGTCCCAAAATTCAAAATGCTGACCCTACAGCAACTTCTTCCCATGCTGGGCAAGGAGTGTTGGCTGGTAACTCTAGATCTCAAGGAGGCATACCTGCACGTCCCCATTCGACCAATCTGCAGAAGATACCTCAGATTTCTTGCAGGATCAGAGCACTATCAATTCTCAGCATTGCCCTTTGGCTTATCTACTGCCCAGAGTATTCACAAAATGCCTGGCATCAGTAATCGCCATTGCAGACTACAGGGAATTCAAATTTACCCATACCTGGACGACTGCCTGCTACAAGGGACAACAAAAGCAAGCTGACAACAGATTTACAAAGGGTCATTTACTTGCTACAAGCACTGGGATACACAGTCAATTTACAAAAGTCAAGGCTGATACCATCCCAAACAAGGACATTCTTGGGCTGAATTGGACACAGTAAAACAAATGGCATTCCTAACTACAGAAAAACAAAAAGAACTCCCACTTTACTTCTTGGCACTAACAAAACTGAACAAGTTAACAGCAAGAAAAGTACTGCAGGCCTTGGGCTTCATGGCATCATGCATAATCTTGGTCCCATTTGCCAGACTACATATGAGAAAACTACAGTGGTACCTAAAGAACTTATGGTCCCAACACAGACACAGCCTAGAAACAGAGATCCCACTAATTCCATGCTTAAAACAGGAGTTCCTATGGTGGGCTCAGGCATGCCAGTCAAACCCAGGCCTACCCTTTCGCAGATGTCAAGCAAGCCAGACCATCACAACAGACGCTTCAGACCTAGGATGGGGGGCCCACATGCTGGACAAATGCGTGCAAGGATTGTGGACACAGGATCAACTTCACCTGCACATCAACCTAAAAGAAATGCTGGCAGTAAAACTGGCAATCCAAAAGTTCAGACCATTTCTCAAAGAGGGCCAGTTGATGATAAGGACAGACAACACCACAGTCATGTGGTACATCTACAAACAGGGAGGCCCTCATTCATACCCCTATGCAGAATGACTTTGGAGCTGTGGACCCTGGCACTCAGCTACAACATCCAGTTACAGGCAATATTTGTACCGGGAAAAGAAAATACTCTAGCAGACATATTAAGCAGAACCACATCGGATGCCCACGAATGGAAGCTGCACCCGGACATCTTCAAGACCATCTCAAAGAAATGGGGAATGCCTCAGATAGATCTATTCGCATCACCTCTCAATCACCAGCTCAACAAATTCTGCACAAGGACATTCCACCCACTAGCATGGAAAGTGGATTCGCTCTCCTTCAGCTGGAAAGGCCTAACAGCATATGCATTCCCACCTCTTCCCTTGATACACAAAGTACTACTAAAAATCAAGGAAGAACGGCCAAGGATAATCCTGATAGCTCCAAACTGGCCAAGACAACACTGGTACCCACTGCTGAGGAGCATGTCTCGGAACAATATGTGGCCAATACACCTGATGCCTTTGATGTTAACTCAGAACAACTACAGCATCATACATCCAAACCTAAAAACGTTGCAACTGACTGCATGGAACATCACATAGCAGCAGCTAATCCAGAACTTTCCCAAAGAGTTAAAGACATTATTCTTGAAGCACGCAGACCTTCAACAAGAAGGAACTATGCTGGAAAATGGAAAAGGTTTGTCATTTGGAGTACTGAAAGAGGAAAAGATGTGTCAAACATAGATATGCCTAACATTCTGGAGTACCTGGCCGAACTTCTTCATTCAGGCCTGTCCTACTCCTCCATCAAGATACATGCATCAGCTATTTCAGCAGAATACAGCTTTGATCCACCTGTTTTTTCCCATCCTTTGCTCAGGCAGTTCCTCAGAGGAATCAAGAATGTAAAACCTCCAAGGAAACCACCATTACCAGCTTGGGACTTAAACTTTGTGCTAGAAAAGTTGACACTATCACCCTTTGAACCAGCAGCAACAGCAGACCTACAACACCTGTCATGGAAAACTGCTTTCCTACTGGCAATTACTTCAGCAAGGAGGGTTTCAGAACTACAGGCCTTAATGGCAGTGCAACCCTTCCTAATCTTCCACCAAGATAGAGTGTCCATGAGGACTAATCCTACATTTATGCCTAAGGTGGTATCCAGAGTGTCTTTAAACCAGGCAATCCACCTACCTACCTTCTTTCCCAACCCACAAAACAGAGGGAAAGAATACTGCATACCTTGGATGTACATAGACAGCTACGCTACTACTTGGACAGAACAAAAAGTAGCAGAAAGACTGACCAGCTTTTTGTAGCCTATGCAACAGGAAGAGAAGGAAAAGCTATTTCAAAACAGACAATCTCCAAATGGATAGGAAATTGCATACGATTCTGTTACTCCTTCCATGGAAAACCAATTCCACAGAACATAAGACCTCATTCTACAAGGGCAACAGCCACTACCACAGCCTTCTTACGAGGAGTGGCAACCAAAGACATCATTGAGGCGGCTACTTGGACCTCCGTGCATACATTTGCCAAGCATTATAATTTGCCTCTATATTCCAGATCCCGAGCAGGGTTTGCCACTGCTGTACTGCAAGGGATCCTAAACACACCATAATCTACTTTTATCCTCCTCCCCTAGTTGGCTATGGTATTCTACCCAGTTGTTATGACTGCAGATTAATCCATGAAGGACATAGTACAGTTTTGTACCTACCATAAATGTAGATGTCCGAACTGGATAGCATCTGCAGTCAGGATTACCCTCCCTCCTTCCCCTCTGTGGTACTCCTACGGTGTTTACCCTCCTAATAGCTAGCTGGTGGGGGGGAGTCTTTTATGGTGTATTTGTTTGTATATATGTACATACATGCTTATTTTTGTGTTTACCTCTATCTTTTTGGAAACATTGGCATCTATCCAAATTTTAGCTTTCAAGAGGGCTACTGGCATCTGGGGCAAGAAACACTGAGGAAAATGGCGTCGGCTGATGCCTTTATACCCGAAGACCAACAGAGATGACGTCGGATGAAGTGCGACATCAGCCGAAGCCGGACCCGGACTTTGGAATCCGGCCGACTGAAGGGCTGCCTGACGACAGGACAACCCAGTTGTTATGACTGCAGATGCTATCCAGTTCGGACATCTACATTTATGGTAGGTACAAAACTGTACTTTCTCCCACACTGTCTTCCAGGAGCTTATCGGAAGAAGATATGGCAAGAGTAGTGTTGAGACTCCTGAAGTCATTTGCCTTGCCTAAAAATGTTGTTGACTCCGACCCAGTCGGTTCTGGGGCCACTTCAGTCAGTTACCCCTTCTGTGAGTCCTCCTCCGAGCCGTGCTGGACTTTCGGAGCCGGAATGTTCGGTACGGCTGGTGGAACCCTCAGTTGCAGCTCCCACTGAGGTGGTTTCGGAGCCAAGTTCTGCACCGACACATTCGGTGCCGTCCGTGGTGTCTAGGAGCCGAAGCTCCCTGGTTAGCCCCGACAGGGATGCCTGGAACCAAACCTCTTTGGTTCTGAGCCTTCCTCTTGGTGTGTCGGCTAGGGTGAGCTCGAACCCTACATCTGTCTCGGAGCCGATAGCATCCTCTGTCTCCTCTGAGCCGGGGAGATCTTCGGAGCCAGAAAGGTCTGCATTCGAGATGAGGGTGCTGTCCCGATCATCTGCTCCTACCAGCGGTACCAACACTCTTCCCTCTCGGGCACCTACTTCTGTCTCTGCACCTACTCCCTTGCTGGACAGCAGAGACCCGCAGCCTCAGGAGCCCCTGGCTGGTGGCCCCATTCTTCCAAGACCTCCCCAGAATATCCTTCTGAGGAGCCCCCATGGAAGAGGACATGCAAGAGGAAGCATGTAGACTCTCAGGATGAGTCTCTTACCTCTGACACTGACCTTGAGGAGTCAGAAGGGTCCCCCAAGTCGTCCTCTAATGATGTCTCCTTTGTAGACATCTTGGAGATCCTTAAGCAGAGGTGCGACTGGCCCACTGTCACCCCTTCTGAGTCGGTGTACCTGAAGGCTTTCAGGTCTCAACCTTCAGCCTCGTGGGTATCTCTACCCTTCAACGAACTGCTAAAGTTCGTTAGTCGGAATGTGTGGGATACTCCTGATGCCATGGAGCCAGTCCTCAGGAGACAAATTTCTGTCAGCTCCCAAGGAGAAGGAATTTTTGTCAAAGGGTGTTCCCGTAGATACCATGGTGGCGGCGACGGCCACTAAGAAGGAGCTAGTGGAGACTACTTCTGTCCATCCACCGAATAAAGAATCTGGAAAGATAGACATACGGAAGCGTATCTTTTGGTCAGCGGCATTTACCCTTAGATTGCTGAACTACCTAACACATTTTACAAGGCTTCAGAGAGATCTCCTTAAGGAGTTAGGAGAGACTCTACAAGGTACATCCACTGAGGGAGTCCCTGATAGTGTCTGCCCAGTTGTCCACCTTGAATTCTATTGTCAACTCATCCATGAAGGCTCATCTCTTATGCAGCCGATGGAGTGAGCAGCACAGCGGGTTCAGGAATTTCCCTAAAAAGGCATTCCTGGGATGCTCTTGTGTAATTTTGTGGAACCGTTCGTCTACCTTTACCAACGCCCCCTTTTACGGTTCTTCATTGTTTGGACCTAAGGTAAAGGACGCACTCACCCGGTGCGAGCAAGAAGGGAAAACACTCTGCCGTGGGCGTACGTTTTACCGTCCCCTCTAGACCATATCCCAAGGGTCAGTGAGGTGGTGAAATGTGGTTCAAGAAGACCCAAAGGTTTTTCCAGGATGCACAGGGTGACTCCTCCTTCAGAGGCAGAGGAGGAGGAGAAAAGGGTAGACATCGCTGTAGAGGCAAGGGCGGACCGCAAAACCAGGGAGGCCGTGATTCGTTTTGGGGGAAGCCCTACCAGCGCTCCTGATGTGGGGCCCGACTGTGCTTCTCTGCAGCCGGTCGGGGTTGCATTTCTTTGTATCCGGAAGCCTGGCTAATTATCACTCAAGACAGATGGGTACAAAGAATTATCACCAGAGGTTATTCCATTCCGTTTTCTCTGCCACCTCATGTCTTCAAGAGGATTCCAGATGTTCCACCCAATCACAGGGATCAAGCAACTGTGGAGGTCAACAAGTTGCTGGCAAAGAGTCATCCAAACCGTCCCCGCAGACCAAATAGGATTCGGAACTTACTCCTTGTTCTTTTTAGTGCCAAAACGTACAGGGGACTGGAGGCCTATCTTGGACCTCAGCAAATTAAACAAATCCGTAAAGGACAAGTTCCGGATGGTGACACTGCAGTCTATACTCCCGTTACTAGGGAAGAAAGACACTTGGATATGCTCAATAGACCTCTAAGACTCTTACTACCACATAAAAATGAACAGGGCGTCGAGGAGTCATCTACGCTTCTGGCTAGGAGCCAGTCACTACCAGTTTCGTGCTCTGCCCTTTGCTCTCACCAAAGCCCCCAGGGTGTCCACCAAGTGTCTGGCAGTAGTGACAGCTCACGTGAGACGTCGAGGATTCCAGGTGTTTCCGTATCTGGATGACTGGCTCCTGACCACCCCCACCAGGCATCTACTTCTTCAGACCAGGGATGCTACTATCCATCTTTTTGCCCAGTTGGGGATTACTATAAATTGGGGAAAAAATCTGCCTTATTGCCCTCTCAATTTGTGATTTTTATAGGCGCAGAAATAGACACAGTAACCATGTTGTCTCGTCTTCCAGTAGAAAGGGCACAGAATCTGGTACTTCAAATTCACCGTCTTCTCCCTGTCCAAAAACTCAGGCTTCTACCATAGTACTAGTGCCGCTAGTCAGACTACACATGCAGATTCTTCAGTGGCTCCTGTTGTCCCAATGGTCCTTCCAACAACTGCCCTTAACTCACTACATTCTGTTAACAGACTCTTGCAATACCTCATTTGTTGGATTCAACCCAATCAGTTAACCAAATCCGTTGCCACTGTGACCACAGATGCCTCACAGGGAGGGGGGGAATTTATCTAGGCAGGACTGTCCAAGGCACATGGCAAGATCAAGAGGCTCACCTGCATATCAATGTTCTAGAGATGAGGACGGTGCTCCTGACGTTGCAAGCACTTCACAGCCTTCTCCCTCTTGAGACGATTGCAATACAGACAACATGTTGGTAGTATGGTATATCAACAAACAAGGCGGAAACAGATCATACCCACTCTATCGAGAGGCAATTTGGGTTTGGAAATGGGCGATATCTTCCCCAACGCTTTCTGGTGGCGACGCACATCCCGGGGACAACCAATGTGATAGCCACAAACTCAGCCGGGCAATTTTGATGCCTCACGAGTGGTCTCTGAAGCAGGAAATAGCGGAGCAGATTTTCTGCAGATGGGACAGCCTTGCTGCAATCTCTTTGCCACCCCAATCAATGCCAAATGCAATAGCTATTTCTCCCTCATCCCCCCTCTGGGGGAGTCACTGAGAAGCCCACTTGTTCACAATTGGCCTCTGGGTCTCCTTTATGCTTTCCCTCCCTTTCCTCTCGTATCCAAGGTGATTCAGAAAGCGAAACAGCTGGGAAGCAAACTGATCCTCATTACTCCTTACTGGCCTCAACAAGTCTGGTTCCCCTTTCTCGGGCCTCACCTTTTAGACTATCCATGGACTCTGGACCCAGTGCCAGATCTTTTGACGCACATGTCAGGCTCGCTTCACCCCAGCCTACACACCCTCAATTTGACAACTTGGCTGCTCCAGTTCCATCCCTAGTCAGGCTTCACTATTTCTCACCCTCCATGACTCATATCCTTACATCTTCTCATAAACCCTCCACTAGGAAATTATATTCCAGTAAATGGAAGAGGTTCTCTCTCTGGACTGAGGAAAGGGAATGTTGACCCTGATACTGCTTCTATTCCGGTGGTTTTGGAATTCTCGTCTGAACTTTTCCACCAGGGATTTGGAGCTGCCACAGTCGGGGTTCATTTGGCAGCGATTTGTGATTTTCATCTAGGTCTACAAGATTCTAATCTGATGTCACATAGGTTGTGCAAAACCTTCCTTAAAGGTGCCGCTTTAAGACCTCCCTTTCAGGAACCAGTTGCTTCATGGGACTTGAATTTTGTTCTATCCGAATTAACGTCTCCACCCTTTGAACCATCTCATTCGTCTCCTTTGAAATTCCTGTCTTGGAAAACTTTTTCTGGTGGGAATCACATCTACTAGATGAGTGTCAGAGTTACAGGCACTCTATCAAACCCCCTTATCTGATATTTCACAAAGACAGTATCTGTTCGTACTAGTCCATTCTGTGTCCCCAAGGTCTGTTCCCATAACACTTTGAACCAGTCCATAAAGGTTCTGGTGTTCTTCCCTAATCATTCCAGCGCAGCAGAGTAACTGTTTCATCAGTTGGATGTTCAAAGACAATTACATTTTTATTTGCACCGGACTAAGGAATTCAGGAAGTCTGACCAATTATTTCCTTCTCCGACTCCAGATTAGGTCTACCAGTTTCCAAAGTGACCCTCTCTAATTGGATCTCTAGCTGTATAGCTTACATTTACTCTTCTGATGGTAAGCCTTTACCTTTCAAAATTAAGGCTCATTTTATGAGATCTCAGTCTACTGCAGCCTTTCAAGCCAGGGTCCCACTTGATAATATCTGTGCAGTAGCAACTTGGGCTACCTCTCACACATTTATTACTCATTACAAATTGGATTTGAACTCCAGGGGTAGAGCATCCTTTGGTTCCACGGTACTCAGGAGTATTTTTCCTTGAGCCACCCAAGAATAAGGTGCTAGGAACGCTGTCCCATGTGTAAAAATGAAGGCGAGATAGGACTACAGAACATAAAGAAGATGTTCTTCGTGTTTCACTGTTGCAGTCATTACATTTGGGTAATCTGCTGGCAGGTTGCCCTCATTCGGCCTGAATAACTCTTGGGTCCTGCGTTGGTTGCGGTCTCCTCTTCCATGACGTCAGGGGTATGAAACATGCAGCCGACGCCGTTTTATTCAGTCTTTCTTGCCGCATGGTGCCTGAAGCAGAAGCAGTTCGCAAGTGCCGGTCGGCCGATTCCTGAAATTTTCACATTCGAGTTTCAGAACCAAAGCCTTCAAACTAAAGCTAAGTACCCCGTTGGGGAAACTTTTTCTTGCTCCTTACCGATGTCAGTAAAAGTTAATAATTGCATTACTTGTGGGAAGCAAATACCTCATAAGGATTTTCAGTTGTACTGTATTCCTTGCCTAGGTCCAGATCATAATGTGCCTTGCTGTTGGTTTTGTGCTAGATTTAACCACCGCACTATTAAGCGTCGGTATATTTTTGCTTCTAAATATTTTGGATCAAGATTTAATTATCCTGAAATGTCGTCGGTTAGCAATCCGACTACCGGAGTTCATAAAAAAACGCAAAGAGAAAGACTGTCGAGGTCCAAAACCGACGAAGCTTCTCCTAAGCCAGTCGCCAGTTCGCCGGTACTCAGTGAGGCGCTTTCGTAGCCCCTGATACCTGCTACTTTTGAGTCGCAATCCTCTACAGAGACCCATTCGGAGTCTGGTATGCCGTAAAATTCTCAGAGTATTGAACCCACGTATGTCTCTCCCTTGGATGGGTCTGGAGCCGCTGAGCAGGCACTGGCTTCTGAGGGTGTTTTCAGGCCTCAACATTTCTATATTAAACCGACGCCAGCCTTAAAAACAAGGTCAAAAACATCTATGTCTAAAAAAAGAGCCATGTGCTCAGGTCCCTATGCCTAAAAAACAGATGATCAGAATGGCTGAGGACTTGATTACCTTGATCAGGGGTTTCCAACCCCCCCCACCCCACCCCACCCCCCCCTGCTAAGAGGCCTAGGCAAGGCACTCTTCAGATCAGGTTTCCATTTCTTCTGATTCCTCTTTTCCACCCTGAGGATTCTGATGCAGAGGAATCCATCCCATCTGCATCTCCTCCTGAGGATTACTCTTTTGGAGAGATTTTGCATTCTTTATGGGAACATTTTCATTGGGAGAGTCTGGACTTCTCAGAATCAAAAAAGAGGCTTAGGGATTTCCTTCTTCCTCCAGCATAGGCCTTTGGCAATGCCTCCTGTATTAGACATTGTTGATGTGTTTTCGGAATCAAGCATGGCTCCTGATTTCCCTACCTCCGGCTCTTAGTAAGTCAGACAGATACTACAGGGTTCCTGACTCCCACAAATTTCTATTAAAAAATCCTGCTGCAGATCCTGAGACTATTTCACAGGGTCCCAAGGGTGTAAAGGCCTCTATAGCCAAAAATCCTACACCCTCTGATAGAGATTCTAGGGTGCTTGATAGATGGGGAAAGAAGGTTTATACGTCTGCAACCTTGGCAATCAGGGCCTTAAACTGCCAGTTTTATATGCTTAAATAGCAGCAGCATGTTATGGGCTTACTGAAACAGAAAATTATGTTGATTTCTCATTGTGTGGAAAATAAAGAATTACAGGAATTTTTTGCTTTCAGCAGAACAGGTTGGAAAGCATACTTTGCAAAGTGGTTTTGATTCCTTGAAGGCCTCTTGCAGGGCCGCAGTTACTGGATCTGTGATTAGAAGGCATGCCAGGCTCAAGGAGCAAAATCTGCCTGATTATGTTAAAGCTAAATTGTTGGATGCCCCTTTGCAGCATGATACTCTGTTTGGTAATAAGGCAGAGGAGGTTTTAAAGAAAATGGAAGACAAAGCTAAATCTATGCAAACTGTAATAGATTTCTTGCAGGTGCAGCCACACCCAGGTTCAGTAGGCACTGGCCTACTAAAAATTGGTCCTTTCCTGTATCCAGCAGAGCCACTCAAGGCAAATCCAAATGCTCAAAAGGCTCCAGATACCAATCACAGGTTTCTTACAGGTCCGAGCAATGGGGTGCCTCCACCTCCAAATCTGGAGGAAACAAAGGACAACCCTACAGTAAGCAGTCTCAATGACTTTCCTCTAACTTCACCAAGCACTTACCTTTTCGCAGCCCCCTTGGGGGAAAACTAGCACTTCATGCACAAAAGTGGCAGTTAATTACCCAGGACAAGTGGGTATTAAACATAGTATCCCAGGGGTACAGATTTCATTTCCATACTTTGCCAATTCCAAATGGATGGCCAGATCTGCCACAAAATTAGTGGGCAGAGGCACAGAAACAAGTTATTTCCCTCATGGCTATGGGGGCTATTCAACCAGTACCAGAAAGGAAAAAGGACAAGGCTTTTATTCAAGACTTTTCCTGGTACCCAGAAAAGACCATGCCTGGCGTCCAATACTGGACTTATCGATTTTGAACACGTTCCTGGACATTCCAAAATTCAAAATGCTGACTTTACTACAGCTACGGCCTATGCTGGGCAGGAACACTTGGTTAGTGACTCTAGACTTAAGAGGCATACCTGCATATCCCAATAAGGGAATCATGCAGAAGATACCTCCGCTTCAAGGCAGGTTTTTTGCATTACCAATTCTCTGCACTGCCCTTTGGCTTATCTACTGTGCCCAGGGTCTTTACAAAGTGCCTGGCACCAGTAATTGCATTCTGCAGACAAAGAAGCATTCAAATTTACCCTTATCTGGATGACTGTCTCATTCAAGCAGAGGACAAGGACACTCTTCTTCAACATCTGGAGCATGCCTAGGGTACACCATAAACGAAAAGAAATCACAGCTGGTACCCTCTCAAATAATTACATTCCTGGGTGCAAGCTTGAAGACAACTGCCCAGATGGCTTACCTTACGCCAGACAAACAAAGGCAACTGACAACATACTTCGAACAAATGGTAACAAAATCCCAGTTATCCACAAGACAAATTTTGCAGGCTTTGGGGTTCATGGCATCCTGCATTCTACTAATTCCATATGCGAGACTGCATATGAGGAAACTTCAGTGGTACTTAAAAAGTTTATGGAGTCAACATTGTCACAGTCTGGAAACGATGATTCCTCTCATTCCCTGCTTACATCAGGAGTTTTTTTGGTGGGCAGAGACATGTTACCAAAACAAGTGGCTGTCATTCACTCTACCCCCTGCCACCCAAACCCTAACTACATATGCATCAGATTATGCTTGGGGGGCCCACCTGGCGGGGAGATGCATTCAGGGCAAATGGAGCCCAAAACAAATGCATCTGCATATCAACCAGAAAGAGATGCTAGTTGTTCAGAATGCTCTGACAGCCTTCAAGGACTTGCTTCATCCAGGACAACTACTGATAAAGACTGACAACACCACGGTTATGTGGTGCATAAACAAGTAGGGAGAGGTACACATTCCTACCACCTTTGCAGACTAGCCATGGCATTGTGGAACACAGCTTTGACTTACCAAATACATCTTCAGGCTCAATTTCTGCCAGGAAAGCAAAATACTCTGGCAGACGACCTAAGCAGAAATCTTGTGGACCTGCATGAATGGAAACTGGATCCACAAATCTTCAGCATGTTAACACAGAAATGGGAAAGCTCAGACATAGATCTATTTGCCTCTCCCCAAAATTATCAGCTGGGCAAATTCTGCACAAGAACTTATCACAGAAAAGCATGGAAAGTGGATGCCCTATCCTTCAGTTGGAAAAACCTGTCAGTCTATGCCTTTCCCCATCTGCCTCTTCTCCCCAAGGTCTTACTAAAGGTCAGACAGGAAAAACCAAAAATGATCCTAGTTGCTCTGGACTGGCCTCCCCAGCACTGGTACCCAATTCTAAGGAATATGTCTCAACTTCCTCCTTGGTACTTGCCGTCTCAGCAGAACAATCAAATTCTGCATACTCTGCTCCAAACTCTGAATCTTGCAGTATGGCTGATCATTTAATTATTCAAACACCACCTCTCAGTAAATCTGTGATGGCAACAAAAACCCAGTTATCTGCAAGACAAACTCTGCAGGCGTTGGGGTTCATGGCATCCTGCATCCTACTGATTCCATATGCAAGACTGCATATAAGGAAACTTCAATGGTACCTAAAAGGTTTATGGAGTCAACATTGTCGCAGTCTGAAACCGATGATTCCTCTCATTCCCTGCCTACAACAGGAGTTTCTATGGTGGGCAAAGGCATGTCACCAAAACATGGGACGGGCCTTCACTCTACCCCCTGCCAGCCAAACCTTAACAGATGCATCAGATTATGCATGGGGGGCTCACCTGGCGGGAAGATGCATTCAGGGCAGATGGACCCCAAAACAAATGCATCTGCATATCATCCAAAAAGAGATGTTAGCTGTTCAAAATGCCCTGACAGCCTTCAAGGACTTGCTTCATCCAGGACAACTACTGATAAAGACGGACAACATGACAGTTATGTGGTATATAAACAAGCAGGGGGGCATGCACTCATACCCCCTCTGCAGACTAGCCATGGCACAGTGGGACACAGCTTTGACTTACCCAAGTACATCTTCAAGCTCAATTCCTGCCAGGAAAACAAAATACTCTGGCAGACTATTTAAGCAGAAACCTTATGGACCCTCAACGAGTGGAAACTAGATCCACAAATCTTCAGCATGATAAAGAAATGGGGGAGCCCGGACATAGATCTATTTGCACTCCTCAAAATTATCAATTGAAAAGATTTTGCTCAAGGACTTATCACAGACAAGCATGGAAAGTGGACGCCCTATCCTTCAGTTGGAAAAACCTATCAGTTTACATCTTTCCTCCTCTGCCTCTTCTTCCCAAGGTCCTACTAAAAGTCAGACAAGAGAAACCAAAGATGATACTAATTGACCTGGACTGGCCCCACCAATACTGGTACCCAGTCCTAAGGAACTTTTCTCCATACCCAGCTTGGACCTTACCTCAAAGGCCTCAGTTACTGTCCCAGCAAAACAATCAGATCCTGCACAATCAGCTCCAAACACTGAACCTGGCAGCATGGCTGATCATGTAGATGTCCTTCATGGATGCATCTGCAGTCATAACAACTGGGTTGTCCTGTCGTCAGGCAGCCCTTCGGTCGGCCGGATTCCAAAGTCCAGGTCCGGCTTCGGCTGATGTCGCACTTCACCCGACGTCATCTCTGCTGGTCTTCGGGTATAAAGGCATCAGCCGACGCCATTTTCCTCAGTCTTTCTTGCGCGTGGCGCAAGCAGAAGCTGTTCGCAAGTGCCGGTCGGTCAGATCCAGAGATTACTACTTCTGAATACTACCGAAGACTTCTAAAGCTAAGTACCCTTTGGGGACTCTTTCTTGCCTCAGCCGATGTCAGAAAAAGTCAATAACTGTTTAACTTGTGGGAAACAAATTCCTCATAAAGATTTCCACTCTTACTGTTTGCCTTGTTTAGGCCCAGACCACGACGTAGCAGCCTGTTCAGCCTGTGCCTCATTCAACCGACGAACGCTTAGGCGTCGGTCGGAGTTTGCTGAACAGTTTTTCGGCTCAGATTTTGCGTACATTATGCCGTCGGATCCTCCGACTACCCAGATTGTTAAAAAGCGCAAAGAAAAAGACCGACACTCGCGGTCCGCGGTTTCGGCCGAAACCATGGTTAAGCAAACCGCAAGTGTCTCGGTTTCGGCCGAAACCGAGAAAACTGATCAAAGCACAGCTGAATCAATGACTACTACTGAGGCTCCTGTTACCTTACTTGAATCGGCCTCAGAAATCTTACCTACAGTGGTTACTAGTGACTTATCAGACACCATCCCTTTGGATGTCTCTACCCCAGCATGTGGTGCTGCTAGGCCTCCTGCAGCCATGTCTATTAAGGCCTTTACCAGGGCTAAAGCAGCCAAATCTACTAAATCAGTGCCTGTTAAACCCCCCTCAACTAGGCCCACTTCTAGTTCACAAATGCTTACTCTGGCAGAAGATTTAATATCCTTAATTAGGGGATCTCAATCTCACCCAGACAGGGCCTCTCAGCCCCCAGAAAAGAGACCTAGAGCAGAGCCCCCCGAGCCTGTCTCCTCTGATGATTCCGCGGAGGACTCAGATATTACAGACCAGCCAGAGGCTCATTTCTCCAATTATGAAGACTCAGATGCTGAAGAATCCATTCCAGCTGCTTCTCCACCAGAAGAATTCTCCTTTGGGGAAACCTTGCATGCCATGCGAGAACAATTCCAATGGCAGGAACAGGATTTCTCAGATTCCAGAAAAAGACTTAGGACTTTTCTGCACCTCCCACAACACAGGCTTTTAGCTATACCTCCTGTCCTTTCTGTTGTGGACGATGCATTTAATGATGTCTGCACTGCACCAGATTCCTTACCTCCAGCCCCTGCCAAACCAGACAGATTTTACAGGGTTCCAGACACTCATCACCACTTATACAAGGCCCCACTTGCAGACCCCGAAACTATATCCCAGGGGCCTAAGGCAGTAGCCTCGACCACAGCAAAAAACCCTATTCCTTCTCAAAGGGAAGCCAGGTCTTTAGACAGATGGGGCAAAAAGGTTTACACCTCCGCTACTCTCTCAGCTAGAGCTTTAAATTGTCAGTTTCACATGATAC
Organism: Protopterus annectens; assembly: GCF_019279795.1. Classification (NCBI taxonomy): domain Eukaryota; kingdom Metazoa; phylum Chordata; order Ceratodontiformes; family Protopteridae; genus Protopterus; species Protopterus annectens. Next base: position 810,187,426 of record NC_056751.1, on the reverse strand, counting down.
AATACCAAGAGTTTATGCTTGATCAGTTAACTAGAAGGCTATCCTCTGATGACTCTATAGATAAGAAATATATATTAGAAATGGTAAATAACATACAACAGGTTAGTAACCATTCCTTAAAATGTGGCTATGATGCACTGGAGGCTTCATTTAGATCAGCCATGACTGGCACAGTGATAAGAAGACATGCATGGCTGAAGGAACAGGTCTTACTGGATCATGTTAAAGCTAAGTTATTAGATGCACCTATGGATAAGGCCAGTTTGTTTGGTACACCTGCCCAGCAGGTAATGAAGAAAATGGAAGAAAAGGCAAAGTCTGTACAAACGGTTAAAGATTTCTTGCAGGTTCAACCCCCAAGGTTTAGCAGGAACTGGCCTGCCAAAAATTGGTCCTTTCCTGACTCCACAACATCCCAAAGGGGCAGGAATAACGTCCCAGAGGCAGAAATCAATCCAGAGGGGGTGCCTACAGAGGACGACAGTGGCAAGGTAATAACAGAGGCACAGACACAGCCACTGCCACTACAACAGCACAGTGACTTGATTCTAACTCCGCCTACCAGGGAACAAATAGCAGCACCATTAGGCGGAAAATTAACCTTATTTTCGAAGAACTGGCACTATATCACAAAAGACAAGTGGATTCTGCAAACCATAGACCAAGGATACCGGTTCCACTTCCACACTTTACCAGTCAAAAGAGGAATGCCAAACCTGCCTCCAAATCAAAAAACAGAAGCTCTACAGCAGATAATGCAACTAACAAAGATGAGAGCTGTGGAAAGAGTGCCAATAACAGAACAAGGCAAAGGATTCTACTCCAGACTATTCCTAGTTCCAAGAAAGGAAAAATGCTGGAGACCTATTCTCGACCTATACATCATTGTCCCAAAATTCAAAATGCTGACCCTCCAGCAACTTCTTCCCATGCTGGGCAAGGAGTGCTGGCTGGTAACTCTAGATCTCAAGGAGGCATACCTGCACGTCCCCATACGACCAATTTGCAGAAGATACCTCAGATTTCTTGCAGGATCAGAGCACTATCAATTCTCAGCATTGCCCTTTGGCTTATCTACTGCGCCCAGAGTATTCACAAAATGCCTGGCATCAGTAATCGCCCACTGCAGACTACAGGGAATCCAAATTTATCCATACCTGGACGACTGCCTGCTACAGGGCGACAACAAAAGCAAGCTGACAACAGATTTACAAAGGGTCATTTACTTGCTACAAGCACTGGGATACACAGTCAATTTACAAAAGTCAAGGCTGATACCATCCCAAACAAGGACATTCTTGGGCGCGGAATTGGACACAGTAAAACAAATGGCATTCCTAACTGCAGAAAAACAAAAAGAACTCCCTCTTTACTTCTTGGCACTAACGAAACAGAACAAGCTAACAGCAAGAAAAGTTCTACAGGCCTTGGGCTTCATGGCATCCTGCATAATCTTGGTTCCACATGCCAGACTACATATGAGAAAACTACAGTGGTACCTAAAGAATTTATGGTCCCAACACAGGCACAGCCTAGAAGCAGAAATTCCTCTAATCCCATGCCTAAAACAGGAGTTCCTATGGTGGGCTCAAGCATGCCAATCAAATCCAGGCCTACCCTTTCACAACTATCAAGCAAGCCAAACCATCACAACAGACGCCTCAGACCTAGGATGGGGGGCTCACATGCTGGACAAATGCGCAAGGATTGTGGACACAGGACCAGCTCCATCTGCACATCAACCTAAAAGAAATGCTGGCAGTAAAACTGGCAATCCAAAAATTCAGACCATTCCTCAAAACAGGACATTTGATGATAAGGACAGACAACACCACAGTCATGTGGTACATCAACAAACAGGGAGGCACTCATTCATACCCCCTATGCAGAATGACTTTGGACCTTTGGAACCTGGCGCTCAGCTACAACATCCAGTTACAGGCAATATTTGTACCAGGAAAGGAGAATACTCTAGCAGACATGTTAAGCAGAACCACCTCGGATGCTCACGAATGGATGCTACACCCGGACATCTTCAAGGCCATCTCAAAGAAATGGGGAATGCCACAGATAGATCTATTCGCTTCCCCTCTCAATCACCAGCTCAAAAAATTCTGCACAAGGACATTCCACCCACTTGCATGGAAAGTGGACTCGCTCTCCTTCAGCTGGAAAGGTCTGACAGCATATGCATTCCCACCTCTTCCCTTGATACACAAGGTATTACTAAAAATCAAGGAGGAACGTCCAAGGATAACCCTGATAGCTCCAAACTGGCCAAGACAACACTGGTACCCATTGCTGAGGAGCATGTCTCGGGACAAAATGTGGTCAATACCCCTGATGCCTTTGATGTTAACTCAGAACAACTACAGCATCATGCATCCAAACCTAAAAACGCTGCAACTGACTGCATGGAACATCACATAGCAGCAACTAATCCAGAGCTTTCCCAAAGGGTTAAAGACATTATCCTTGAAGCCCGCAGACCTTCAACAAGAAGGAACTATGCAGGAAAATGGAAAAGGTTTGTCATTTGGAGTGCTGAAAGAGGAAAAGATGTGTCGAATATAGACATTGCTAACATTCTGGAGTATTTGGCAGAGCTTCTGCATACAGGCCTGTCCTATTCCTCCATCAAGATACATGCATCAGCTATTTCAGCAGAATACAGCTTTGATCCACCTGTCTTTTCACATCCTTTACTCAGGCAGTTCCTCAGAGGGATCAAGAATGTAAAACCTCCTAGGAAACCACCATTGCCAGCTTGGGATTTGAACTTTGTGCTGGAAAAGTTGACACTCGCACCTTTTGAACCAGCAGCAACAGCAGACCTGCAGCATCTATCGTGGAAAACTGCTTTCCTACTGGCAATAACCTCAGCAAGAAGGGTTTCTGAACTTCAGGCCCTAATGACAGTACAACCCTTCCTAATCTTCCACCAAGATAGAGTGTCCATGAGGACTAATCCTACATTTATGCCTAAGGTGGTATCCAGAGTGTCTTTAAACCAGGCAATCCACCTACCTACCTTCTTCCCAAAACCACAAAACAGAGGGGAAAGAATGCTGCATACCTTGGATGTACATAGACAGCTACGCTACTACCTGGACAGAACAAAAAGTAACAGAAAAACTGACCAGCTGTTTGTAGCCTATGCAACAGGAAGGGAAGGAAAAGCGATTTCCAAACAGACAATCTCCAAATGGATAGGAAATTGCATACGATTCTGTTACTCCTTTCATGGAAAACCAATTCCACAGAACATAAGGCCTCATTCTGCAAGGGCAACAGCCACTACCACAGCCTTCTTACGAGGAGTGGCAACCAAGGACATTATTGAGGCGGCTACTTGGACCTCCGTGCATACATTTGCCAAGCATTATAATTTACCTCTGTATTCCAGATCCCGAGCAGGGTTTGCCACTGCTGTACTGCAAGGGATCCTAACCACACCATAATCTATTCTTCCTCCTCCCTAGTTGGCTATGGTATTCTACCCAGTTGTTATGACTGCAGATGCATCCATGAAGGACATAGTACAGTTTTGTACCTACCATAAATGTAGATGTCCGAACTGGATAGCATTTGCAGTCAGGATTACCCTCCCTCCTTCCCCTCTGTGGTACTCCTAGGGTATTTACCCTCCTAATAGCTAGCTGGCGGGGGGGAGTCTCTTATGGTGTATTTGTTTGTATATATGTACATACATGCTTATTTTTTGTGTTTGCCTTCTATGTTTTTGGAAACATTGGCATTTACCCAAAATTTAGCCTTCCAAGAGGGCAACTGGCATCTGGGGCAAGAAACACTGAGGAAAATGGCGTTGGCTGATGCCTTTATACCCGAAGACCAGCAGAGATGACGTCGGGTGAAGTGCGACATCAGCCGAAGCCGGACCCGGACTTTGGAATCCGGCCGACCGAAGGGCTGGCTGATGACAGGACAACCCAGTTGTTATGACTGCAGATGCTATCCAGTTCGGACATCTACATTTATGGTAGGTACAAAACTGTACTTTATGCAAACAACACCTCTCAGTAAAGCTGTGATGGATGTCATTTTGGAAGCCAGAAGGCCTAGTACTAGAAAATCTTATGCTGATAAATGGAAGAGATTCTGTGCTTGGAATCAAGCACAAGGAACTGATGCAGCAGAACCAAATATTCCTCAGATATTGCAATACTTAACTGAGATGCTTGACAAAGGCCTGTCTTTCTCGTCAATAAAAATCCATGCCTCTGCCATTTCGGCTCATTACAATACAGAGCCACCAATCTTGTCTCATCCTTTACTAAAGCAGTATCTTAAAGGAGCCAAAAATTTAAGGCCTCCTAGAAGGTCACCAATACTTGAATGGGACCTCAATTATGTTTTGGAAAAGCTCACCCTGCCTCCATTTGAGCCAGCTGCTACCGCTGATATAAAGTTCTTATCATGGAAAACAGCTCTGCTCCTAGCAATTACTTCAGCAAGAAGAGTCTCAGAGCTACAGGCCCTCATGGCTGTGGAGCCCTTTGTCATATTTTACCCAGACAGGGTGTCTCTGAGGACAAATCCTACTTGTATGCCTAAGGTGGTCTCCAGTGTGGCTCTTAATCAAACAATTCATCTGCCAACGTTTCATCCAAATCTGCAGAACAGGGGGGAGAGAATTCTGCATTCCTTGGACGTACACAGACAGCTAACATTCTACTTGAGCAGGACTTAAGCTCTAAGAAAAACTGAGCAATTACTAGTGGCATATGCTGCAGGATCAGAAGGCAAGGCTATTTCAAGGCAGACAATTTCGAAGTGGGTAAGCCACTGCATCTGTTTCTGCTATTTATACTATGGTAAACCTGTGCCCAAGGGCATTAGGTCTCATTCCACCAGAGCTGTAGCTACTTCAGCAGCCTTTCTCAGGGGAGTACCAACCAAAGACATTCTAGAGGCTGCTACTTGGAGTTCTGTTCACACCTTTACAAAGCATTATCATTTGCCTCTCTACTCTAAATCCAGGGCAGGCTTTGCCACTGTAGTTCTGCAGGGCCTTATAGCCGCTCCTAGTGCTGTTTAGCTCCAGCCTCCCAACCATAGCTTTGGGATTCTACCCAAATGTAATGACTGCAACAGTGAAACACGAAAAACATAGTACAGTTGTGTACACTTACCATAAATGTAGATGTTAGTGTATTCACTGTTGCAGTCCAGCTTACCCTCCCGCCATTCCCCTATCATTCTGGAGTTTATCTTTCCTTCTCTATCTTTTACAACCTATGTGGTGTATTTGCTTGTAGATGAAGGTAAAGTTTATATTGATGCATGCATATGTATATATATATATATATATATATATATATATATATATATATATGTATATATATATATATATATATAGATATATATAGATATATATAGATATATATATATATATATATATATATATATATATATATATATATATATATATATATATATATATATTTTTTTTTTTTGCTACCTTTTTGGGGGCACCTGACATCGGGGGCAAGAAAAACTAAAGAAAATGGCGTCTGCTGCATGTTTTATACCCCTGACGACCTGGCATCATGGAAGAGGAGACAGTAACAGAAGCAGGACCCAAGACTTTGGAATTCAGGCTGACTGAGGGCATCCTGCCAGCAGATTTACCCAAATGTAATGACTGCAACAGTGAATACACTCAAACATCTACATTTATGGTAAGTGTACACAACTGTACTTTATGAATACTGCAACATAGAAGAGAAGGGCATCTATGGTTATGGTAAGGTCTTGCACAACTATTCTATTTCTCTAAGGACTCCCTCTCCTACTCTTCACAGAGTTCATATGGATCCCCTTAAGAGGCCTCTGCTGAGCCTGATTCCCCAGTGGAAGACCTTACCTTCGGGGGATGCTGTTAACCTGATGAGAGAACACTTTAAGTGGGAATACTCAGACATGTGTGAAGCACAAAACAGATTTCATGATCAGATTCAAATGGAATCGCCTAATCCGTCATCTATCCCACCTGTACAACCTGCTTTCCTGAATGTATTTACTGCATCATCCATTAATCCATATTCCCAACCACCTGTTCCTCGAAGGGCAGACAGATTATACAGGGTCCCTGACTCAAATTCCTTTTCAAGTGCCCCCCAGCAGACCGTGCCACTATTTCCATTTCTACGGACAGGGCATCCAGACTACTCTCTACTTCCACTGTTTTACCTGCGGATAAGGACAGCAAAGCCATGAAGAAGTGGGGAAGAAATGTTTATATTTATGCTACCCTATCTTTTAGGGCTACAAATTACCAGTCTCACATGGCAGAGTAGTCTCTGGATTTTCTGGACAAAGCCTCCAAAGAGCTTAATGACATTCCTGACTATGCTGCTAAAGCATCCCTGTCTTCCTTACTCGGGCTTGTCACACAAGTGAACAAGCACTCCCTTAGGTGTGCATACGATGCATCTGAGGCCTCAACCAGGTCAGCTGCATCAGCATCCGTACTAAGAAGATATTCCTGGCTACCTCTGCAGCCAATCCCTGATGACTTGAGAGCCAAGCTCCTGGATGCCCCATTGGACTATTGTGCCCTCTGTGATGCTAAGGTGGCTGATCTTTTCAAGTCTCTCAAGCAAAACGGGAAAGAGCTTCAAGACCTCAAACACCTTCTTGTCTCTCCAATGACCCTACAGCCTACTACAACAGGAACTTGTAGCACTGCTCCTCCCCTCCTAAATTCATAACCTCTAGCTCCTGAAAGGAGTGTAGAAGTGGAAGCATAACTTGGATTCCCTCTCCGACTCCTCACAGATTTCCTCCCCCTTGGGATATGGATTTCCAGAAGAAGGCTCCATTGAGCCTCACTCCCCAGTGGAGGATTTAACCTTTGGACAAACTTTCAGCAAAATGAAAGACCACTTTAAGTGGGAATCCTCAGATGTGACTGAAGTGCAGAAGTGGTTTTATGAACTCCTACAGATGGGCTCACCTAGTCCTGCTATCCCTCTTATTCTGCCAGCCTTCCTGGATGCCTTTTCCTCTGCATCCATCAATCCTGACTCCCAACCGCCAGTCCCACGCAGGGCAGACAGTCTGTACAAGGTCCCTGAAACAGAGAAATTTCTAAGTGCCCTTCGACTGATCCAGCCACTGTTTCCATTTCTACTGAGAGAGCTTCCAAACTGCTCCCAACTATGACCATTCTTCCAGCTGACAAGGACAGCAAGACGGTGTAACGGCTGGGGAAGAAAGTATACACTTCTGCCACTTTGTCATTCAGGGCCAGTAACTACCAAACTGAAATGACCAAGTACTCAGTAGCCCTGCTAGACAAAGCCACTGAGGAACTGGCTGACATCCCAGGCTGCAGCCAAAGCTTCTCTGTCCTCTCTGCTAGCAGTCACTTATCGGGTGAATAGACACTCCATAAGTTGCATTTGTAATGCAGCTGAAACCTCCCCTAGGTCAGCGGCATCAGTTTCTGCTTTAAGCAGATACTCTTAACTAATCCTTCAGTCCCTCCCTGACAACTTCAGGGCTAAGCTTATCGATGCCCCTTTGACTCACTCTGCCCTGTTTGGCGGAAAAGTGGCTGACCTCTTCAAGTCCCTGCAACAAAAAGGAAAAGAATTGCAGGACCTCAAACACCTGCTAGTCTCGCCCATCCCTAAGTTCCATAGGAGCTACCTTGCTAAGACTCCATTCATTTCTCTACCTATGGCTTTCTCAAGGTCCAGGAGACCCCCCTAGAAAACGACCTCCTCCAGCCAGAGGCCTCCCTTTCCAGATAAGACAGGTTAGTGTCTGACTACCTGCCAACGTCTTACCCCAGCCCTCCCACATCCCTTCCCCTGTCTGCCAGTCTCTCTCACTGCCTCCCTGTGTGATCACACATTACCTCAGACAAATGGGTTCTGTCCATCATCCAGAACGGTTACTTTATGACCTGGATTATCCCCCCAGCAAGGCTAGGCACTCCACAGCCAGCAGTCAGCTACCCCTCCTGCGACCGGTCCTGCGACCCTTGCTGACACAAGGCACTATAGAACCCGTGCCAGCAGAAACAAAAGGAAGAAGATTCTACTCCAGAATCTTTCTGGTCCCCAGAAAGGATGGACCATGGAGGCCTATACTAGATCTCTTGCATCTCAACCCTTTCAAAGTTCCTACCTTGAGGATGCTTACTCTCCCCACTCTCTTCCCCCTCCTCCTGCTTCAAGGCTTCATGGTAACTCTGGACATAAAGGATGCCTATCTTCACATACCATTAAACCCCACCTTTAGGAAATACCTGAGGTTTTTGGCAGGCTCATTTCATTTTCAATTCTGTGCCTTGCCCTTTGGGCTTTTCACTGCACCCAGGGTATTCACAAAATGCCTGGCTCCAGTCATTACTTACTGCAGGACAAAGGGTATCCAAATATTCCCTTACCTAGATGACCTGCTAATTCAGGCAGACAATCAGAAGACCCCTTATTCTTCACACTCAGGCCCTTCTGTACCTCTTAGTTTGTAGGATTTCAAATAAACTTCCCAAAATCTCATCTGGTGCCCGCTCAGGACATTGTTTTCCTGGGTTGCAGAATCCGGACAGACCTGATGAAGGCCTTTCTGCCACCAGAGAAGGTGGTGTCCTTGACACACCACCTACTTTGTGCCCTTCAAGCATCAGAGCTGACAGCAAGGCAGTTCCTGAGACTTATGGGCTTACATGGCAGCCACCATACCCATGCTGCCCTTAACAAGACTGCATATGAGGAAACTGCAATGGTATTTCCGGTCAGTATGGACTCTGCACTCCCATCCCCTGGAATTCAGGGTACCCCTTCTTCCCTGCTTGAAACCTTAAATTCAGTGGTGGATTGTTCAGGTGGCCAAGAATCCGTCTCCAAACACCCACCCAGACCATGCACACAGATGCTTCCAATATGGGATGGGGAGCAGCACTAGGACAAAGACAAGTGCAGAGTTTATGGACAGATGTACACAAACTAGAGCACATAAATGTCAGAGATGAGGGCATTCCTCCTTGCTCTAAGCCTTCCAGCCCTACCTAGAGCAAGGCCCTCAAGATAATCATGGACAACACCACAGTCCTGTGGTATCTCAACAAACAGGGAGGGACCAAATCATACCTGCTATGCAGACTAGCTTTGCAGGTGTGGGAACTGGCCACCTCACAGGGAATTACCCTACAGGCAGCCTACATACCCTCCCTGCACAACTCCCAGGCAGATTGTCTAAGCAGGACCAGCTCAAACAACCACAAATGGATGCTTCACAGAGATGTTTCCTGGATCTGGTCCACAGGTGGGGTGTACCTCAAATAGACCTGTTTACCTCCTCCATAAACAGGCAACTTCCTGATTACTGCACCAGGACACCCAACCCCAAGGCACTGGCAGCAGATGCCTTCTCAATGTCCTGGAAGGGGAAAATTCTGTATGCCTTCCCCCCTTCCCCTTGATTCAAAAGGTGCTGCTGAAAATTCAGCAGGACTCTCCAAAAATCTTGCTGGTGACTCCCTACTGGCCAAGACAGCAGTAGTTCCTCCTTCCCCTTCATTTGTCCAAGGGAAATCACCACAAGTTACCCCCCCCCCCCTTCAGTGTACCTGCTCACACAGCACAAGGGAACACAGATACATGCATAGTGGCAATCCCTGCACCTCACCCTGTGGTTAAGTGTCTGAAGGGGATCAGAATCCTGTACAAGAACATGCTCAATGTCTTGCAGGAGGCCAGAAAACCTAACACAAGAAAATCTTACCTGTCGTTAAGTGGAAAAGGTTTTCCATATGGTGTCACAAAAGACTTTTGAACCTGCTGACAAGCGACATCCCCCTAATCCTGTCTTACCTGTGTGAACTACTGCAGACAGGTCTGGCCTACACCTCTAGAAAAACACACTTGTCTGCAATTTCTGCCTGTCTCCCTTTGGATCCACCCCTTGCATCCAGACTACCTTCAAAACTCTTCCTCAAAGGGGTACTTCACCTCAGACCCCCCAGGAAACAGTTTTCCTCCTCCCTGGGATCTTAACTATGTCCTGGAGAAACTCACCCTAGCTCCCTTTGAGCCAGGAGACAAAATTTCCCTAAAACTTTGCACATGCAAAATTATTATATTGGTGCCTCTGACCTCAGCCAGGAGGGTCTCAGAACTGCAAGCTCTGATGGTTAACCCACCATTTCTAGTTTTCCACCGTGACAGGTTACTCTCAGAACTAACCTGTCCTTCATGCCCAAGGTGATCATCAACCTGTCCTTGAACCAGGCCATACACCTACCAACCTTTTTCCCTAACCCATAGGGGGACAGTGAGAGAGCACTCCATTCCCTAGATGTTCACAGACTGCTTAAGTCCATTAGAAAGTCTGACCAACTGTTTATCTCCTTCTACCCCAGAGCCTTGGGGTAAGCAGTGACCAAACAGACCATTTTGGCCTGGATCTCCAGGGTAGTTTCCTTTTGTTACACATACCATGGAAAAACCTTGCAGGGCAATATTAAAGCCCACTCCACCAGAGCTATGTCCTCTTCAGGAGCCTTCTTTAAAGGGCTAGACACCAGCACAATAATGTAAGCTGCCACTTGGTCCTCAGTGCACACTTTCACCAAACATTGCAAGCTGGGCCATATCTTTAGGGCTAGGGCGGGGTTTGCCAGGACTCCCCTTCACGGATTCCTGGCAACTTCTACCAGGCTACCACCCCATTCACAGTGAGATTTGGCACTCAACCACATGTAGAATACTGTAATATTTGAATAGAAGGACACAGAAAAGTTGTGTAAAATCTCACCATAACCATAGATGTCCTTCTCTTCCACATTGCAGTATTCCTTTCCACGCTCCTTTCCCTCCTGTCAGGTTGCACTTGCTTCTCTGGGTGGCACTGAACGGGATATCGTGAAAGGATGAAGGGTAAACGTACATGTAGAATACTGCAACATGCAAGAAAAGGACAGCTATGGTTATGGTAAGATTTTACACACCTTTTCCTTTTACTCAATTTTCTATTCCTAGAGGAAAGATGAGTCAGCAAGCGGGGTTTTGACAATTTTTACAGAGTGCCTCTGTCCTTAAGGGACAGGTGCCACCACAGGACTAAATTTGCAGTTTCCCATCTATTGGTCCAGATTGTGCATGAAGATGGTCAGGGAAGGGCTATGCTTCACATAAATAGGAAGTCTATTCCAGCGGAGGAGAAATATGTGGGACATTTCTGTCTCTCCAGCATAATTTATGCATGTCTGTCATCAGGTTTAGATCTTTGGAGTGGGTAACCCTCATGCAGTTTTGCGAATATGCAACATTTATATCAGGGATGGGTCAGAGACTGCCTTGTAGGTCAGTCACATGTCACCCATTAGTAATTGATAGGAACCTGAATACAGTAATAGGGCTTTTAATTGATCTACATATGACATGTTGGTTGTAACCTGTATTTTTTGGTTTGAAACCTCTGATGACACTCCATCTGTTACATGTGCCTGGCAATGTATTTGCCAAAGGGTGCATCATAATCTTATTAATTTGATGAGGCAGAGTACAGTAGTACTGTGACATCCTTAGGTCTAGATGCCATGCTCTGTTATAAGCTGAGATGCACAGGATTTCCTCACCGCTGTGGACACGTGGTGGTCAAAGTTCAGATTACTGAGTACCCAGATCTCGCTACTGGGTCCACTCTCTGAGTAGGGTGCTATCAGTGTTGTAATTTGCTGGGGTATTTGAATTCCCAAAAGGTATTATGCACATCTTCGTGTTTAGTCGGAGGCCGTGACTAACACCAGTCATTAGTCTGTGTCAGACCAGTCTGTAAGATATCAGCATCATTTGGAGAGTCAGTGATGAACTTGCAATAATCAGCAAACGTGATCAGTCAAAGGCCATCTACATTTGTTTTGACATCTGAGAGTTTTATCCCAAACAAGAGGAGGCCCAGCACTAAACCTGTGGTACTCCACTGGTGACTGGCCTCTTGGCATCTACTTTTCAGATATGAAAGCCGTGTCAAAGGCCCCTAGCTAACCAAATTTTCAGATGATTGCAAACTAGAAGCAGTAATTAAATTCCCTCCCAAGACAAGAATACGCTTTAGGAAGGCTTAACACTGACAAACACGTGATGCCAAACTCAATACCAAAAATGCATTATAGCACCTTTTGGGAAATAAGCCTCCCCTGGTAACTGTTAACACCTCCACCCCACCCCCCCAAAAAAAAATTCATTAGTCAGGGATCCAGGAACTTGCGTAGATAGTAACCTGGCCTTTGACTACCATGTGTACAAGATAGTAAGAAAATCACTTTGTTGCTCATCTTATAAGTAAGGGGATGGTGTCTAGGTCCAGAGGGGGCAGCATACCCACTGTAATCTGCCCTCATCAGGCACAAGTGTAATGCTATCTTCAGTCTGCAACTAACTGGATGCATGCAACAAGTGTAATTTTTACAAATGATGTTCTTTGTGTTTCACTGTTGCAGTCATTACGTTTGGGTAATCTGCTGCCAGGTTGCCCTCAGTCGGTCTGAATAACAAACTTTTGGGTCCTGCGTCAGTTGCTGTCTCCTCTTCCATGACATCAGGTCGTCAGTGGTATAAAACATGCAGCTGACGCCATTTTATTCAGTCTTTCTTGCTGCGTGGTGCCCGAAGCAGAAGCAGTTCGCAAGTGCCGGTCAGCCGACTCCTGAAATTTTCGCATTCGAGTTTCAGAACCGAAGTCTTCAAAACTAAAGCTAAGTACCCCGTTGGGGAAACTTTTTCTTGCTCCTTACCGATGTCAGTAAAAGTTAATAATTGCATTACTTGTAGGAAGCAAATACCTCATAAGGATTTTCATTTGTACTGTATTCCTTGCCTAGGCCCAGATCATAACGTGCCTTGCTGTCAGTTTTGTGCTAGATTTAACCAACGCACTATTAAGCATCGGTATATTTTTGCTTCTAAATATTTTGGATCAAGATTTAATTATCCTGAAAGTCGTCTGTTAGCAATCAGACTACCGGAGTTCACAAAAAGTGCGAAGAAAAAGACACAGACAGACCGTCGAGGTCCAAAACTGACTAAGCTTCTCTTAAGCCAGTCGCCAGTTCGCCGCTACTCAGTGAGGCACTTACACAGCCCCTGATACCCGCTACTTTTGAGTCGCAGGCCTCTACCGAGACCCTTTCGGAGTCCAGTATGCTGCGAGATTCTCAGAGTATTGAACCTGTGGATGTCTCTCCCTTGGATGGGTCCGGAGCCGCTGAGCAGGCACCAGCTTTTGAGGGTGTTTTCAGGCCTCAACATTATTATATTAAACAGACGCCAGCCTCAAAAACAAGATCAAAAACTTCTATGTCTAAAAAAATGACGCATAAGCCACGTGCTCAGGCCCCTATGCCTAAAAAACAGATGATCAAAATGGCTGAGGACTTAATTACCTTGATCAGGGGTTCTCAACCCCCCCCCGCTAAGAGGCCTAGGCAAGGCACTGATTATGAATCTTCAGATCCGGTTTCCATTTCTTCTGATCAGGAATTTTCTATTCCACCCTATGAGGATTCTGATGCAGAAGAATCCATCACATCTGCATCTCCTCCTGAGGATTACTCTTTTGGAGAAACTTTGCATACTTTAAGGGAATATTTTCACTGGGAGAGTCAGGACTTCTTTGAATAAAAAAAGAGGCTTAGGGATTTCCTTCTTCCTCAGCATAGGCCTTTGGCAATACCTCCTATATTAGACATTGTTGGTGTGTTTTCGGAATCAAGCATGGCTCCAGATTCTCTACTTCCGGCTCCTACTAAGCCAGATATTACAGGGTTCCTGACTCCCACAAATTTTTCTATTCCAAAATCCTGCTGCTGATCCTGAGACTGTTGCACAGGATCCCAAGGGTGTAAAGGCCTCTACAGCCAAAAATCCTACCCCCCCTGATAGAGATTCCAGGGCGCTGGATAGATGGGGAAAAGGTTTAAACGTCTGCAACCTTGGCAATTAGGGCCTTAAACTGCCAGTTTCATATGCTTAATATCAACAGCATGTTATGGGCTTACTGAAACAGAAAATTATGTTGATTTCTGATTGTGTGGAAAATAAAGAATTACAGGAATTATTGCATTCAGCAGAACAGGTTGGAAAGCATACTTTGCAAAGTGGTTTTGATTCCTTGAAGGCCTCTTGCAGGGCCACAGTTACTGGATCTGTGATTAGAAGGCATGCCTGGCTCAAGGAACAAAATCTGCTTGATCATGTTAAAGCTAAATTGTTGGATGCCCCATTGCAGCATGATACTCTGTTAATAAGGCAGAAGAAGTTTTAAAGAAAATTGAAGACAAAGCCAAATCTATGCAAACTGTAAAAGATTTCTTGCAGGTGCAGCCACCCAGGTTCAGTAGGCACTGGCCTACTAAAAATTGGTCCTTTCCTGTGTCCAACCGAGCCACTCAAGGCAAATCCAGGCGCTCAAAAGGCTCCAGATACCAATCACAGGGTTCTTACAGGTCAAAGCAACGGGGTGCCTCCACCTCCAAATCTGGAGGAAACAAAGCACAACCCTACAGTAAGCAGTCTAAATGACTTCCCCCTACCTTCACCAAGCACTTATCTTTTGGCAGCCCCCTTGCGGGGAAAACTAGCACTTCATGCTCAAAATTGGCAGTTAATTACCCAGGACAAGTGGGTATTAAAGTATCCCAGGAGTACAGATTTTCCATACTTTGCCAATTCCAAACGGTTGGCCAGATCTGCCACAAAATCAGTGGGCAGAGGCTCAGAAACAACCAAACTCTGTACCCATGAACTACAACATGGGCGGTAGTATACTTAACACCGAAAGTGTGATGAGACCTTGGGACACAGGTGGACAGTAGTCTCTCCTTTGATTATCACATCGCCACAATAGTCAGGAAATCCTTCTACGTGGCACACCTCATCACAAAAGGTTTCTCATCCAGAAAAAAAGAGGTCATTGTTCCCCTCTACTCATCACTCATTAGACCCATTATAGAGTGCAACACCCCTTTTGGTATGTACCTCACAAGACATCTACAACAACTGGAAAGGCTGCAGAAGTACCTCACAAAGAGGATTACTGGCCTCAAACAGATGCCCTACGCAGACCGTCTCAAAAAACTGCAGCTTTACTCCATCGCATATCGCCTACTCAGAGGTGATCTCTGCCTAACATACAAAGCTATGTCAGACCCAGAGCTGTTGGACACGCTCCACTTAAAGAAATCCCAATCCCTCCGAGCTACATGCTCTAGGGACCTAAACCTTGTCACCACAATAAACAGAACATGCCGGAGGGGTAGATTCCTGTCCCAGAGACTTCCCATACTCTGGAATAAACTACCTATCTATATCAAACAAAGTTCCTCATTAGCACTCTTCAAGAAAAATCTTGATGATTGGATGGGAAATAGGAAATTCACTCCTGGGATCACCTCTGTGGCTTTGCTCGACAGTGGCACAGGAAAATAATTTTCTTGGGTGGCAAAAGCCAGGGTACCTTTTTGGCTGGGCTTGTATAGGCCCCAGGGCCGATAGCCTAGTACCTACCTATGAACCTATGGATATCGGGGCTATTCAACCAGTACCAGAAAAGGAAAAAGGACAAGGTTTTTATTCAAGACTTTTCCTGGTACCCAGAAAAGACAATGCCTGGCGTCCAATACCGGACTTACCGATTTTGAACACGTTCTTGGATATTTCAAAATTCAAAATGCTGACTTTACAACAGCTACTGCCTATGCTGGGCAGGAACGCTTGGTTAGTGACTCTAGACTTGAGGCATACCTGCATATCCCAATAAGGGAATCATGCAGAAGATACCTCCGCTTCAAGGCAGGTTTTTTGCATTACCAATTCTCTGCACTGCCCTTTTGCTCATCTACTGCGCCCAGGGTCTTTACAAAGTGCCTGGCACCAGTAATTGCATTCTGCAAACAAAGAAGCATACAAATTTATCCTTATCTGGACGACTGTCTCATTCAAGCAGAGGACAATGAGACACGTCTTCAACATTTGGCATTTGTAAAAAGGCTCATAACATGCCTAGAGTACACAATAAACGAAAATAAATCCCAACTGTGGTACCCTCTCAAATAATTACATTCCTGGGTGCAAGCTTGAATACAACTGCCCAGATGGCTTACTTTATGCCAGACAAACAAAGGCAGCTGACAACATACTTCAAACTAATGGCAACAAAAACCCAGTTATCTGCAAGACAAATTCTGCAGGCTTTGGGGTTCATGGCACCCTGCATTCTACTAATTCCATATGCAAGACTGCATATGAGGAAACTATAATGGTACCTAAAAAGTTTTATGGAGTCAACATTATAGTCTGGAAACAATGATTCCTCTCATTCCCTGCCTACAACAGGAGTTTCTTTGGTGGGCAGAGACATGTCACCAAAACAAGGGACTGTCATTCACGATACCCCCTGCCACCCAAACTCTAACTACAGACGCATCAGACTATGCTTGGGGGGCCCACCTGGCAGGGAGATGCATTCAGGGCAAATGGAACCTAAAACAAATGCATCTGCATATCAACCAGAAAGAGATGCTAGCTGTTCAGAATGCTCTGACAGCCTTCAAGGACTTGCTTCATCCAGGACAACTACGGATAAAGACGGACAGCACCACGGTTTTGTGGTACATAAACAAGCAGGGGGGGTACACATTCCTACCCCCTTTGCAGACTAGCCTGACATTGTGGAACACAGCTTTGACTTACCAAATACATCTTCAAGCTCAATTCCTGCCAGGAAAACAAAATACTCTGGCAGACGATCTCAGCAGAAATTTTATGGACCCGCACGAATGGAAACTGGATCCACAAATCATTTGCATGTTAACACAGAAATGGGGGAGCCCAGATATAGATCTATTTGCCTCTCCCCAAAATTATCAGCTGGACAAATTCTGCACAAGAACTTATCACAGGAAGTCATGTAAAGAGCATGCCCTATCCTACAGTTGAAAATCAGTCTATGCCTTTCCCCCCACTGCCTCTTCTCTCCAAGGTCTGACTAAAAGTCAGACAGGAAAAACCAAAAATGATCCTAGAGTCTCCGGACTGGCCTCGCCAGCACTGGTACCCAATTCTAAGGAATATGTTTCAACTTCCTCCATAGTACTTGCCTCAAATACCTCATCTACTGTCTGAGCAGAAAAATCAAATTCTGCACACTCTGCTCCAAACTGTGAACCTTGCAGCATGGCTGGATCATTTAATTATTCAAACAACACCTCTCAGTAGATCTGTGATGGATGTCATTTTGGAAGCTAGAAGGCCTAGTACTAGAAAATCTTATGTTGATAAATGGAACAGATTCTGTGCTTGGAACCCAAGCACAAGGAACAGACGCAGCAAAGCCCAATATTCCTCAGATTTTAAAATATTTGACTGAGGTGCTTGACAAGAGCATATCTTTTTCTTCAGTAAAAATCCATGCCTCTGCCATCTCGGCTCATTACAGCACAGAGCCTCCTCTCTTTTCTCATCCTCTGCTTAAACATTATCTTAGCGGGGCCAAAAATTTAAAGCCTCCCAGAAGATCGCCAACTTCTGCATGGGACCTCATCTTTCTGCTGGAAAAACTCACCCTGCCTCCTTTTGAACCAGCAGCTACTGCAGATATAAAATTTCTATCTTGGAAAACAGTTTTCCTCTTGGCAGTCACTTCAGCAAGAAGGGTTTCAGAACTACAGGCTCTCATGGCTGTGGGGCCTTTTGTTACATTTTACCCGGACAGGGTGTCCCACAGGACCAATGCTTCTTTTATGCCTAAGGTGGTATCCAGTGTGGCTCTTAACCAGACAATTCACCTGCCAACATTTTACCCAAATTCGCAGAACAAGGGAGAGCGGATTCTGCATTCATTGGATGTACACAGACAACTAAGAATGTTCGTGTTTCACTGTTGCAGTCATTACAATTGGGTTATCCTGCTGGCAGGCTGCCCGCAGTAGGCCTGAATTCCAAAGTGTAGGTCCGGCATCGATTGCTGTCACCTCTTCCCTGACATTAGTGCGCCAGGGGTATAAAAGATGTAGCTGATGCCATTTTCTTCAGTCTTTTTTGTCGCGCGGTGCCCGAAGCAAAAGCAGTTCACAAGTGCCAGTCTGCCCACTCCTGAGATTTTCATGTTCGAATTTCAGATCCGAAGTCTTCATTAAAAGCTAAGTACCTCGTTGGGGAAACTTTTTTCTTGCTCCAGACCGATATCAGAAAAAGTTAATTGTATTTCTTGTGGGAAGCAAATACCTCATAAGGACTTTCAGTCCTATTGTATTCCTTGCCTAGGCCCTGACCACGACGTTGCTAATTGTTGGTTCTGTGCTAGATTTAACCAACGCACTATTAAGCGTCAGTACGATTTTGCATTTCACTATTTTGGCAGAAGATTTATTTACGCAATGCCGTCGGATAGCCATCCGACTACCGCAATTCACAAGAAACACAAAGAAAAGGACAAGCATCCGAGGTCCAAAACTGACAACAAGGCTTCTTCTAAGCCAGTCGCTGGTTCTCAGTGAGGCGCTTTCGCAGCCCCTTACGCTCGTTACTTTAGAGCCGCAGGCCGCTACCGACTCCCACGTGGAACCGACTAGGCCGCTGGATACTCAAGGTATTGGAACTTCGGAAACTATTCCCTCGGATGGGTCCAGAGCCACTGAGCAGGCATCGGCTTCTGAGGGTGTTTTCAGGCCTACACAGTTATACGTAAAATCGACTTCAGCTTCAAAGGCAAAGACTAAAGCACCTTTAAAGACAAAGAAACAAGTACAACAGCCACATGGACAGGCCTCCATGCCTAAAAAACAGATACTCAAAATGGCCAAAGACCTAATTACTTTGGTCAGGGGTTCCCATCCCCCTCCTGATAAGAGGCCTAGGCAAGAGACAAAATATGAATCTTCGGATCAGGTTTCCATTTCTTCTGATTCCTCTTCTGATCAGGAATACACTCTTCTTCCCTATGAGGATTCTGATGCTGAAGAATTTATCCCTTCAGCCTCTCCTCCTGAGGGTTACTCTTTTGGGGAAACTCTGCATACCATGAGTGAGCATTTCCACTGGGAAAGCCAAGATTATTCAGAATCTAAGAAAAGGCTCAGACACTTCATTTTACTACCTCAGCACCGGCCGCTTGCTATTCCACCTGGGTTAGACATTGTAGATGATGTTTTTTCAGAGTTCAATCTGACTTCTGACTCCAGTTCCTGTTAAGCCAGACCGATACTACAGGGTTCCTGTTTCAGATAAATTTCTTTTTAAAAACCCTGCTGCTGACCCAGAAACTATCTCTCAGGGTCCCAAAGGGGTCAAGGCTTCCACTGCAAAAAACCCTACCTCCTCTGACAGGGATTCTAGAGCGCTGGACAGATGGGGAAAAAAGATTTGCACTTCTGCAACCTTGCGTATAAGAGCTTTAAATTGTCAGTTTCATATGCTTAGGTATCAGCAATATATTATGTCACTGCTAAAACAGAAAATGTTGATAAATTCTGAATGTGCAGAAAACAAAGAAATGCAGGATTTATTGCATGCAGCAGAACAAGTTGGAAAACACACTTTGCAATGGGGTTTTGCTTCTTTAGAGACCTCCTGCAGGGCTGCTGTTATGGGTTCTGTCATCAGGAGGCATGCTTGGTTAAAGGAACAGAATTTGCCTGATCATGTTAAAGCAAAATTAATAGATGCTCCATTACAGCATGATACTTTGTTTGGTGTTAAAGCAGAGGAGGTGTTGAAGAAAATGGAGGACAAAGCAAGTTCTATGCAAACAGTCAAGGATTTCTTACAGGTACAGCCTCCAAGATTTAGCAGACACTGGCCTACAAAGAATTGGTCCTTTCCAGTGTCAGACAGGCCACAAAGGGGCAGATACAGACGCCCTAGAGGCAGATCCCAGCCCCAAGGCACACACAGGTCTAAACAGTGGGGTGCTTCTTCCTCCAAAAGCCGAGAAGACAAATCACAAGCCATACAGGAACCAGTCCCAGTGACTTCTCCCTGCCTGCGCCAAGCACTTATCTAATGGCAGCACCATTAGGGGGAAAACTAGCACTTTTTCATCAAAATTGGCACATAACCCAGGACAAATGGGTCTTGAACATAGTGTCTCAAGGCTACAAGTTTCACTTTCATACCCTGCCAAGGGGGCACGGTTTGCCAGACCTGCCAAAAAATCAATGGGCAGAGGCACAAAAGCAAGTTTCATCCCTCATAGACATGAGGGCCATTCAGCAAGTACCAGAGCAAGAGCAGGGACAAGGATTTTACTCAAGACTGTTCTTGGTGCCCAGAAAGGACAAAGCCTGGAGACCAATACTGCACCTATCAATTCTAAACACTTCTGGATATTCCAAAATTCAAAATGTTGACACTGCAGCAGCTTCTGCCCATGCTGGGCAAGAAGGCTTGGCTTGTGACCTTAGACCTAAAAGAGGCATACCTGCATGTCCCAATCAGACAAGCATGCAGAAGATACCTCAGATTCATAGCTGGCTCAATGCACTACCAATTCACTGCACTGCCCTTTGGCTTATCTACTGCGCCCAGGGTCTTCACAAAATGCCTAGCTCCAGTAATTGCATTCTGCAGACAAAGAGGAATACAAATATATCCTTACTTGGACGACTGCCTCATTCAAGCAGAGAACAAAGACATTCTACTACAGCATCTTGCTTTTGTAAAAAGATTACTAACATGCCTAGGGTACACAGTAAATGAAAATAAATCAAATCTAGTACCCTCTCAAGAGAAAATATTCCTGGGTGCAAGCTTAAATACAACTGCCCAGATGGCCTATCTCATGCCAGACAAAGGCAACTGACTACTTATTTCAAACTGTTGGCAACAAAGGCCATGTTATCTGCAAGAAAAATTCTGCAGGCTTTGGGCTTCATGGCATCCTGCATTCTGCTAATTCCATATGCAAGACTGCATATGAGGAAACTTCAGTGGTATCTAAAAAGTGTTTGGACTCAACACTGCCACAGCCTGGAAACAACAATTACCCTTATTCCCTGCCTGCAACAGGAGTTTCAATGGTGGGCAAAGGCCTGTCACCACAACAAGGGGCAGCCATTCACTTTGCCCTCAGCCAGGCAGACATTAACAACAGATGCATCAGATTATGCCTGGGGGGCCCACATGGCAGGAAGATGTATTCAGGGCACATGGTCCGCAAGCCAAATGCATCTACATATCAATCAAAAAGAGATGCTAGCTGTTCAGAATGCCCTGACAGTCTTCAAGGGTCAACTTCATCCGGGTCAACTACTGATAAAGATGGACAATACTACAGTCATGTGGTATATAAACGAGCAGGGAGGAACTCATTCCTATCCCCCTTTGCAGACTAGCCATGACTTTGTGGGACACAGCATTGACTTACCAAGTACATCTGCAGGCACAATTCCTGCCAGGAAAGATAAATACTCTGGCAGACGAACTAAGCAGAAACCTCATGGATCCCCACGAGTGGAAATTGAATACGCAAGTCTTCAGCATGATAACAAGGAATTGGGGATGCCTGGACATAGATCTATTTGCCTCCCCTCACAACTGCCAACTACAGACATTCTGCACAAGGACTTATCACAAGCAAGCATGGAAAGTGGATGCTCTGTCTTTCAGCTGGAAAAACTTAACAGTATATGCCTTTCCTCCACTGCCTCTCCTCCCCAAGGTACTCCTAAAGGTCAGACAAGAGAAGCCAAAAATGCTACCGATTGCCCCAGACTGGCCCCGCCAGCACTGGTACCCAATCCTAAGGAACCTGTCTCAATGCCCTGCCTGGACATTACCTCAAATTCCGCACTTACTGTCCCAACAAAACAATCCGATCCTGCACAGCCAACTCAACACTTTAAATCTGGCAGTATGGCGGATAATGTAGTCATTCAAAACACCCCTCTTTCTAAAGCGGTGTTGGATGTTGTTTTGGAGGCCTAGTACCAGAAAATGTTATGCTGAAAAATGGAAGAGATTCTGTGCTTGGAACCAGGCACAAGGAATTGACACAATTGTACCATATTTTCCTCAGATTTTGCAATACTTAACTGAGATGTTGGACAAAGGCATATCCTTTTCATCTAGTAAGATTCATGCCTCTGCCATTTCAGCTCATTACAGTACAGAGCCACCTTTTTTTCTCATCCTTTACTAAGGCATTACCTCAGAGGAGCCAAAAATTTAAGACCTCCAAGAAGATCACCAGTACCTGCATGGGACCTCAGTTATGTATTGGAAAAACTCACGCTGCCTCCTTTTGAGCCAGCCGCTACAGCTGACATTAAATTTTTATCTTGGAAAACAGCTCTGCTCCTAGCAATAACCTCTGCAAGATGAGTCTCAGAGCTACAGGCACTCATGGCTGTGGAACTTTTTATCATTTCCCATCCAGATAGGATTTCTCTGAGGACAAACCCGACATTTATGCCTAACGTAGTGTCCAGTGTGGCCCTTAACCAAACTATTCACTTGCCTACCTTTTATTGAAACCCGCAGAATAAGGGTGAGAGACTTATGCATTCTTTGGACATACACAGACAACTGCGCTTCTACTTGGGCAGAACCAAAGCTTTCATAAAGACTGAGCAATTACTGGTGGCATATGCTGCAGGATCACAAGGAAAGGCTATCTCAAAGCAGACTATTTCAAAGTGGATAGGCCACAGCATTCGTTTCTGTTCACAACATGGCAAATCAGTGCCTAAGGGCATTAGGCCACATTCAACCAGAGCAGCAGCCACTTCAGCAGCCTTCCTCAGAGGAGTACCAACCAAAGACATTTTAGAGGCTGCAACCTGGAGTTCAGTGCACACTTTTACAAAGCACTATCACTTACCACTCTACTCACAATCCAGGGCAGGCTTTGCCACTGCCGATGTTCATAGTGTTTCACTGTTGCAGTCATTACACTTGGGTTATCCTGCTGGCTGGCTACCCGCAGTCGGTCTGAATTCCAAAGTCTTGGTCCGGCGTCAGTTGCTGTCGCCTCTTCCCTGACGTCAGAGCGCCGGGGGTATAAAAGATGCAGCCGATGCCATTTTCTTCAGTCTTTCTTGCCGCACGGTGCCCGAAGCAACAGCAGTTCGCAAGTGCCGGTTGGCCGATTCCTGAGATTTTCGAAATTGAATTTCAGAACCGAAGTCTTCTATAAAGCTAAGTACTCCGTTGGGGAAACTTTTTTCTTGTTCCAGACCGATGTCAGAAAAAGTTAACAATTGTACTACTTGTGGGAAGCAAATACCTCATAAGGATTTTTGTTCTTACTGTATTCCTTGCCTAGGCCCTGACCAAGACGTTGCTAGTTGTCGGTTTTGTGCTAGATTTAACCAACGCACTATTAAGCGTCTGTACGATTTTGCTTTTCATTACTTTGGCCGAAGGTTTAACTACATAATGCCGTGGTAACAACTGACCGGAGTTCATAAAAAGCACAAGGAAAAAGAAAGGGACAGGCTTCCGAGGTCCAAAACTGATGAAGCCTCTTCTAGGCCGTTCGCCGGTTCTCAGTGAGGCGCTTTCGTAGCTCCTGACACCCGCTACCTCAGAGCCACAGGCCGCCTCCGACTCCCACGTGGAGATGACTAGGCCTCTGGATACTCAAGGTATTGGGCCTTCGGAAACTAATCCCTCCAATGGGTCTGGAGCCGCTGAGCAGGCATCTGCTTCTGAGTGTGATTTCAGACCTACACAGCTTTATATCAGGCCAACTTCAGTATCCAAGACAAAGACTAAAACAGTTTTAAAGACAAGGAAACAGGTACAGCATTCTCCAGGACAAACTTCCATGACTAAAAAACAGATGCTCAAAATGGCCGAAGACCTAATTACTTTGATCAGGGGTTCCCATCCCCCTCCTGATAAGAGGCCTAGGCAAGACACTGAATATGATTCCTCTGATCAGGTTTCCATTTCCTCTGACGCCTCTTCAGAACAGGGATACTCTATTCCTCCCTATGAGGATTCTGATGCTGAAGAAATCTATTCCTTCAGCTTCTCCTCCTGAGGATTACTCATTTGTGGAAACCCTGCATACCATGCGGGAGCATTTCCACTGGGAGAGCCAAGATTATTCAGATTCTAAGAAAAGGCTCAGAGACTTTTGTAGATGTATTTTCAGAGTCCGGTCTGTCTCCCGACTCTCTACCTCCTGCACCTGTTAAGCCAGACAGAATACTACAGGGTTCCAGATTCGGGTTCCCAAAGGGGTCAAGACTGCTACTGCAAAAAAAACCCTGTCCCCTCAGATGGAGATTCTAGGGCACTGGACAGATGGGGGAAAAAA
This sequence comes from Protopterus annectens, assembly GCF_019279795.1. Classification (NCBI taxonomy): domain Eukaryota; kingdom Metazoa; phylum Chordata; order Ceratodontiformes; family Protopteridae; genus Protopterus; species Protopterus annectens. The sequence continues at coordinate 810,163,126 of NC_056751.1, read as the reverse complement.
GTTTGCACTTCTGCTACCTTGGCTGTTTAAGGGCTTTAAATTGTCAGTTTCATATGCTTAAATATCAGCAATACTTAATGTCTCTGTTAAAACAGAAAATGTTGACGAATTCTGAATGTTCTGAGAACAATGAATTGCAGGATTTATTGCATGCAGCTGAACAAGTGAGAAAACATACTTTGCAATGTGGTTATGATTCACTGGAGGCCTCTTGCATGGCCGCTGTAAAAGGTTCCGTCATTATTAAGGCATGTCTGGTTAAAGGAACAGACTCTGCCTGATCATGTTAAAGCAAAATTATTGGATGCGCCATTACAGCATGATACTTTGGTGTTAAGGCAGAAGAGGTGTTGAAGAAAATGGAAGATAAAGCTAAATCTACGCAGACAGTGAAGGATTTCTTACAGGTACAGCCACCCAGATTTAGCAGGAACTGGCCTTCTAAGAATTGGTCCTTTCCTGTGTCAGACAGGCCACAAAGAGGCAGATACAGATGCCCTAGAGGCAGACAACAGCCCCAGGGCTCATACAGGCCCACTTTCAAACCCTTCCAAAGGCAAAAGGTTTGCCAGACCTGCCACACAATCAATGGGCAGAGGCACAAAACGAAGTTTCATCTCTCATGGACATGAGGGCTATTCAGCCAGTGCCACAACAAGAGCAGGGACAAGGATTTTTTACTCAAGACTTTTCTTAGTACCAAGAAAGGACAAAGCATGGAGACCAGTTCTGGACCTGTCTATTCTAAATACTTTTCTGGACGTTCCAAAATTCAAAATGTTGTTTCTGCAGCAGCTTCTGCCCATGCTGGGCAAGAAGGCTTGGCTTGTAACTTTGGACCTCAGAGGCATACCTGCATGTCCCAATCAGACAATCTTGCAGAAGATACCTCAGATTCATAGCTGGCTCAATGCACTACCAATTCTCTGCACTGCCCTTTGGCTTATCTACTGCGCCCAGGGTCTTCACAAAATGCCTGGCACCAGTAATTGCATTTTGTAGACAATGAGGAATTCAAATATATCCCTACTTGGACGACTGCCTTAGTCAAGCAGAGACCAAAGACATTCTACTAAAGCATCTGGCATTTGTAACTGACTTCTTACTTCGAAAACATGGCAACAAAGACCCAGTTGTCTGCAAGAACAATTCTGCAGGCTCTGGGCTACATGGCCTCCTGCGTTCTGCTAATTCCATATGCAAGACTGCATATGAGGAAACTACAATGGTATCTAAAAAGTGTTTGGACTCAACATTGCCACAGCCTGGAATCATTAATTTCACTCATACCCTGCCTGCAACAGGAGTTTCGATGGTGGGCACAGGCCTGTCATCACAACAACGGACAGCCATTCACTTTACCCCCACAGCCAGGCAAACACTAACAACAGGTGCATCAGATTATGCCTGATGGGCCCACATGGCAGGAAAATGCATTCAGGACACATGGCCCCCAAGCCAAAGGCATCTACACATCAATCAAAAAGAGATGCTAGCTGTACAAAATGCCCTGACAGCCTTCAAGGACCTACTTCATCCAGGACAGCTGCTGATAAAAATGGACAGCACCACAGTCATGTGGTACATAAGCAGGGGGGCACACATTCTTACCCCCTCTGCAGACAAGCCATGATTTTGTGGAACACAGCATTGACCTACCAAGTACACCTGCAACCACAATTCCTGCCAGGAAAAACAAATGCTCTGGCAGACGAACTAAGCAGAAACCTCATGGATCCTCACGAGTGGAAACTAGATCCACAAATCTTCAGCATAACAAGGAAATGGGGATGCCCAGACATAGATCTTTTTGCCTCCCCTCACAACTGCCAACTTCAGAGATTCTGCACAAGGACTTATCACAAACAATTTCTGCTATTCACAACATGGCAAATCAGTGCCTAAGGGCATTAGACCACATTCTACCAGGGCAGCAGCCACCTCAGCAGCCTTCCTCAGAGGAGTACCAACCAAGGATATTTTGGAGGCTGCAACTTGGACTTCATTGCACACTTTTACTAAGCACTACCACTTACCTCTTTACTCTAAAGCCAGAGCAGGATTTGCCACTGCAGTTTTGCAGGGCCTTATAGCCACTCCTAATTCTATTTAGACCCAGCCTTAGCTTTGGGATTCAACCCAAGTGTAATGACTGCAACAGTGAAACACGATGAACGTAGTACAGGTGTGTACCGACCATAAATGTAGATGTTCGAGTGTATATTCACTGTTGCAGTCCAGGTTACCCACCCACCATCCCCCTTTCTTTGCTGGAACTTATCTGTACTTCTCTAGCCTATACAACCTATGTGATGTATTTGCTTGTAGATGTAGGTATTGTTTATTTTAGTGCATGCTTTTATAAGCAGTGTTTTTTGGCCTACCCTTTTGGGGACACCTGACATCTGGGGCAAGAAAAACTGAAGAAAATGGCGTTGGCTGCATCTTTTATACCTCTGGAGCTCTGACGTCAGGGAAGAGGAGACAGCAACAGACGCCGGACCAAGACTTTGGAGTTCAGGCCGACTGCGCGTAGCCTGCCAGCAGGATAACCCAAGTGTAATGATTGCAACAGTGAATACACTCGAACATCTACATTTATGGTACGTACACAACTGTACTTTCTGCAGGGCCTCATAGCCACTCGTAATCCTGTTTAGCTCCAGCCCCCCTACCTTAGCTTTGGGATTCAACCCAGTTGTAATGACTGCAACAGTGAAACACGATGAACATAGTACAGTTGTGTACCTACCATAAATGTAGATGTTCGAGTGTATTCACTGTTGTAGTCCAGGTTACCCACCCACCATCTCCCTTATCTTTGCTGGAACTTATCTGTACTTTTCTATTCTATACAACCTTGGTGGTGTATTTGCTTGTAGTTGAAGGAATAATTTACTTTGGTGCATGCATGCTTTGTCATTATTTTAGCCTACCCTTTTGGGTGCACCTAACATCTGGGGCAAGAAAAACTGAAGAAAATGGCGTCTGCTGCATCTTTTATACCCTTGGTGCACTGACATCAGGGAAGAGGCGACAACAACCGTTTCCGGACCTAGACTTTGGAATTCAGGCCGACTTCGGGTAGCCTGCCAGCAGGATAACCCAATTGTAATGACTGCAACAGTGAATACACTCGAACATCTACATTTATGGTAGGTACACAACTGTACTTTCTACTTAAACAGGACCAAATCTCTAAGGAAGTCTGAGCAACTACTGGTAGCATTTGCTGCAGGGTCAGAGGGGAAGGCTATATCAAAGCAGACTATTTCTAAATGGATAAGCCACTGCATTCGTTTCTGCTACTTGCACCATGGTAAACCTATGCTCAAGGGGATCAGGTCACATTCCACCAGGGCTGCCTCTACCTCAGCAGCTTTTCTCAGAGGGGTTCCAACCAAAGACATTTTAGAGGCTGCTACTTGAAGCCTTGTTCATACCTTCACAAAGCATTATTATTTACCTCTCTTCTCCAAATCCATGGCAGGCTTTGCCACTGCAATTCTGCAGTGCCTTATAGCTGCTCCTAATGCTATTTATTTCCATCCTCCCATACATAGCTTTGGGATTCTACCCAAATGTAATGACTGCAACAGTGAAACCACGAAGAACATAGTACAGTTGTGTACACTTACGATAAATGTAGATGTTAGCGTGTATTCACTGTTGCAGTCCGGGTTACCCACCCGCCATCCCCCTTTTCTATAACTTTTCTTTCCTTCACTATATACTAAAGCCTTTGTGGTGTATTTGCTTTTAGATGAAGGTAAAGTTTATGTTGCTAAAAGTGCATTTACATATATTTCTGTTTATTTATATATAAATATATATTTTTGCTCCCCATTTGGGTGACACCTGACATCTGGGGCAAGAAAATCTGAATAAAATGGTGTCAGCTGCATGTTTTATACCCCTGATGACCTGACGTCATGGAAGAGGAGACAGCAAACCGACACAGGACCCAAGACTTTGCTATTCAGGCCAGCTGATGGCAACCTGCCAGCAGATTACCCAAATGTAATGACTGCAACAGTGAATACACTCAAACATCTACATTTATGGTAAGTGTACACAACTGTACTTTTCTTGAAGAATAAACGGAGTAAATGCAGTGTCCTGTGCTGCTCACCTCAAAGTACTGTCTCTCTACTCTGCCTCATACAGACTTCTGAGAGGTGATCTTTACCTGAGATACAAGGCATCCCTGCACCTTGTTTTGAAGATCCTTTTGCACATCCAAAAACACACACCACATCAGAAATACTGGATTAAGACCTAAATTTTGCTTGCTCTACAACTAGGATATGAAGAGCTTTGTGTTTCACTGTTGCAGTCATCACACTTGGGTTGTCTGCCTGCAGGTAGCCCTCAGTCGGCCCGAATACCAGAGTCTTGGGATTTCTGCATCGGATGCTGTTGCCTCTTCCATGACGTCAGGTCGTCAGGGGTATAAAACATGCAGCTGATGCCATTACATCAGTCTTTCTTGCCGAGAAGGAGCCAGAAGCAGTTTGCAAGTACTGGTCGGCCGCTACCTGAAATTTTTGTTTTTCGAGTTTCAAACCTGAAGTCTTCTAAAGCCAGGTACCCCGTTGGGGATCCTTTTTTCTTGCTTTAACCGATGTCAGAAAAAGTTAACAATTTTCTTGCCTGTTGAAAGCAAACACCTCACACAGATTTTCATTCTTACTGCGTCACCTGTTTAGGCCCAGACCACGATGTCCCTCGCTGTCAGTTTTGTGCCTTATCGCCCAAACCATTCATGGTTGGGCTATCTTTGTCGCTAAATTCTTTAGATCTCATTCTCCTTATTCCGAAATGACTTCGATAAGCCATCCGACTGCCGATCTTCCGAAAAAGCGTAAAGACAGAGACCACATAGGTCTAAAACTGCTGACGCTTTGGTTAAGCTAGTCGCCAGTCTGCCGGTACTCAGTGAGGCACTTTTGCAGCCCTTGATGCCGGCTTCTACAGATTTGCAGGCCTCTGCTGAGACCCATTTGGAGTCTGGTATGTAGTGAGATACTTCGACTATGGAACCTGCAGATGTCTCTACCTTGGATGGGTCCAGAGCCGCTGTACGGGCAGCGGCTTCTGAGGGTGTATTCTGACCTACCAATGTTCATATTAAACCGACCACTTTGTTTTTAGCTAAAACTACTGAGTTTCTCAGGCCCAAAGTTTGCACTACACCTTGAAAACCGACCAAAGCGCATGCTCAAGCTCCCATGCTACAAAAACAAATGCTTAGTATGGCTGAAGACCTTATTACTCTAATTAGGGGAAGCCAGCCTTCACCTGCTAAAAGACAAATAATTGAGTTTCCTTCTGATTCTACAGACCAGGAGTCCGATGACTGTGACCCTTCTGATTACCAGGACATAACCTCATCTACCTGTGAGGATTCAGATGCAGAGGATGACATTCCCTCTGCCCCCCCCCCCCCCCCCAGAGGATTTTTCTTTTTGTGAAACCTTACATACTTTAAGAGAGCATTTCCGCTGGGAATGCCGGGACTATCCTCAGTCCAAAAAGAGTCCCAGAGAATTTTTAGAGTTGCCTCAGCACAGGCCTGTAGCTAGACCCCCCTGTCCTGGATATTGTAGATGATGTCTTCGTGGAATCCAGTCTTACTCCAGACACTTCACCACCGGTCCCTAGAAAACCTGACAAGTACTACAGAGTACCTGATTCTCTCAAAAAAATAAATAAGTAAATTATATATATATATATATATATATATATATCTACACACACCCTTTATTCAGCTGCTCTTACTGTATCTATCTCAGTTGCTGTTCTGCATGCTATCTGTTCAATCGCTCTTACTCTGCACTTATTACTACTTATTAGTAGCCTTCTAATTTACTGCCTTCTGCACTTGTTTGTCGTTTAATTTAATTGCATTTATTTAAACTGTATTTGCCGTAATGTTGCTACACACTCAAGTGTGCTAGCCTGCACTGCAATTTTAATTGTATTTACTGCTGTTTTAGCTGCTTTTATGTAAAAAAAAAAAAAAAAATTCTAAGCTTGTTTCTTGCCTTTCCAGTAACTAGTCTAGTCCAGATACAGACTTGCTGTATCCAGGACTGTTGGTAAGCTTCTGAGCCCCCCAAGCCTTTTTGTGTTTGAGGGAAGCCTTCTAGCTTATCCGTGGGATTGGTAAGCACTAGGTAGCCTATCTACCACGGGAAGAGTGGGGTTTGGCCCAGAAATTGTAGTACATTGACCGTTTGGGCAGTTTTTCCATATCTTTTTACTTTCTGGTTTAAAAGCCCGCTTTTGAGTTTGGTCCCCGCCTTTCCTGTAACTAGTGTAGTCCAGGTACAGATTTGCTGTATCCAGGACTGTTGGTAAGCCTCTGAGCCCCCCAAGTACAGATATGACTCTGTCATTGTTCATGTTGGTGTGAATGACCTGAGACACACCTCCCTGGACTACATGGAGAGACATGGAAGAGCTGTCTGATCATGTAGCCCAGGTAGGTATGACCCTGACACTGGGTAGCATCCTGCCCTCACCAAGAATGATACTTCAGTATAAAGAAAAAAATTTCAATTTCAACAATTGGCTAAGCTTCTGGTGTCATTCAAAGGGGATCCAGTGTCTGTCAGCTTGGGACGACATACTCCCCAAACCGCTTTGCTTCACAAGAGATGGCTTGCACCTGTCACCCCTAAGCTTTCGAATACTGGCCAAGGCTCTTGCTGCCTCCATAGCGTCTTTTTTAGGCAAGGCTCAAAAGTCAAACCCACCTCCGTAAACAGCACAGTTAACAAAAATCTGAGGATGTTCATGTTACACTGCTGCAGTCATCACACTTGGGTTATCCTGCCGTCAGGCGGTCCCGCAGATGGCCAGAGTTCCAAAGTCTTGGTCTGACATCGGTTGCTGTCGCCTCCTCCCTGACGTCAGAGCGACAGGGGTATAAAGGAAGCAGCCGATGCCATTTTCTTCAGTCTTTCTTGCCACGCGGTGCCCGAAGCAGAAGCAGTTCGCAAGTGCCTGTCTGCCTACTCCTGAGATTTTCATTCCGAATCCATAACCGGTCTTCTAAAAAAGCTAATTACCCCATTGGGGAAACTTTTTCTTCCCTCAGACCGATGTCAGTAAAAGTTAATAACTGTATTTCTTGTGGGAAGCAAATACCTCATAAGGATTTCCACTCCTATTGTATTTAATGCCTAGGCCCTGACCACGACGTCACTGGATGTTCATCGTGCATACAGCTGCAGTAATCACAGATGGGTTTTCAGCCGTCAGGCGGTCCCTCGGTCGGCCGAATTCCAAAGTCTTGGTCCGGCGTCGGTGGTCGTCGCATACTCTTCTGATGTCAGGAAGGCCAGAGTATATAAGACACAGCCGACGCCATGTTCTCCAGTCTTTTCTGCCGCGCGGTGCCCGAAGCAGAAGCAGTTCGCAAGTGCCGGTCGGCCAGCTCCTGAATTACGAAAATATTTGGAACCGAAGTCTTCACTAAAGCTAAGTACCCAGTTGGGGAAACTTTTCTTGCCTCAGACCGATGTCAGAAAAAGTTAATAATTGTATTTCTTGTGGGAAGCAAATACCGCATAAGGATTTCCATTCCCTTTGCATACCTTGTTTGGGCCCAGACCACGACGTCTCGGGCTGTCGCTTTTGCGCTACCTTTAATAAACGCACTATCAAGCGTCGGGCGGAGTTCGCCCAACACTTTTTTGGTAAAGCTTTTGACTATAAAATGTCGTCGGACACTCCGACTACCGTTTTATCCAAAAAACGCAAGGAAAAGGACCGACACGCTAGACCAGCGGTCTCCACTGACCACGCCGAAACAGGCTACACGTGGTCCGGTTCTCAGCGAGACGCCTTTGCAGTCCCTGACTACCGACGACACTCCTTTGGCGGTGTCTTCTGTACCCGAGACCGCTGGGTCATCGGCCCTATGTCCTTCATGGATGCATCTGCAGTCATAACAAGTGGGTTGTCCTGTCGTCAGGCAGCCCTGCAGTCTGCCGGATTCTAAAGTCCGGGTCCGGCTTCGGCTGATGTCGCACTCCACCCGACGTCATCTCTGTTGGTCTTCGGGTATAAAAGCATCAGCCGACGCCATTTTCCTCAGTCTTTCTTGCCGCGTGGCGCCCGAAGCAGAAGCTGTTCGCAAGTGCCGGTCGGTCGGATCCAGAGATTACTTCTACCGAATACTACTTCGAAGACTTCTAAAGCTAAGTACCCCATTGGGGACTCTTTCTTGCCTCAGCCGATGTCAGAAAAAGTTAACAATTGTTTAACCTGTGGGAAACAGTATTCAGCACACTACCAAGTAAAAATTCTGGACGATGACCAGAAAAACCACTGTAAATACTTGGATGTAGAAAAAACTTTTTATTACGAAATAACACACCATAAAAAAGGTTAAGCGCTTTCAGCTGTGAATAACAGCCTTCCTCAGAACAATATTATACCAGTAAATTCAAGCTTTTATACATGATCAAACACTCACTTAATTGAATAATCATCCAGATGACCGCCAAAATTATTTAAAGGTAGACTTTAAATAATTTTGGCTTGAATTTACTGGTATAATATTGTTCTGAGGAAGGCTGTTATTCACAGCTGAAAGCGCTTAACCTTTTTTATGGTGTGTTATTTCGTAATAAAAAGTTTTTTCTACATCCAAGTATTTACAGTGTTTTTTCTGGTCATCGTCCAGAATTTTTAACCTGTGGGAAACAAATACCTCATAAAGATTTCCACTCTTACTGTCTGCCTTGTTTAGGCCCAGCCCACGACGTAGCAGCCTGTTCGGCCTGTGCCTCTTTCAACCGACGAACGCTTAGGCGTCGGTCGGAGTTTGCAGAACAGTTTTTCGGTTCTGATTTTGCGTACATTATGCCGTCGGATCCTCCGACTACCCCCAAAAAACGCAAAGATAAAGACCGACACTCGCGTCCGCGTTTCGCGAAACCACGGTAAAGCAAACCGAGTGTCTCTGTTTCGGCGAAACCGAGAAAACTGCTCAAAGTACAGCTGAACCTATTCTTACAACTGAGGCCCCTGCTACAACTCTTGAATCGACCTCAGAAATTTTACCCACTACGGTGGTTGACTTATCAGACACCATCCCTTTGGATGTCTCTACCCCAGCACGTGGTGCTGCTAGGCCTCCAGCTGCCATGTCCATTAAGGCCTTCGCCAGGGCTAAAGCAGCCAAGACTACTAAAACAGTGCCTGTTAAACCCCCCACATCCAGGCCCTCTTCTAGTTCTCAAATGCTTTCTTTGGCAGAAGATTTAATTTCTTTAATTAGAGGATCTCAATCTCACCCAGACAGGGCCTCTCAGCCCCCAGAGAAGAGACCTAGGCCAGAGCCCCCTGAGCCAGTGTCTTCTGATGATTCTGCTGATGAATCAGACATAACTGATCAGCCTGAGGCTCCCTTCTCCAATTTTGAAGATTCTGATGCTGCTTTGGGGAAACCTTGCATGCCATGCGAGAACAGTTCCAATGGCAGCAACAGGATTTTTCAGACTCCAGAAAAAGACTTAGGACCTTTCTGCACCTCCCACAGCACAGGCCCTTAGCTATACCTCCTGTTCTCTCTGTGGTGGATGATGCTTTCAATGATGTTTGCTCCGCTCCAGATTCTTTACCCCCAGCCCCTGCCAAACCAGACAGATTTTACAGGGTGCCAGATACTCATCACCACCTTTACAAGGCCCCACTTGCAGACCCAGAAACTATATCCCAGTGTCCCAAGGCAGTAGCCGCGACCACAGCTAAAAACCCTATTCCTTCTGAAAGGGAAGCAAGGTCACTAGACAGATGGGGTCAAAAGGTCTACACTTCAGCTACTCTCTCAGCTAGAGCTTTAAACTGTCAGTTTCACATGATACAATACCAAGAGTTTATGCTTGATCAGTTAACTAAAAACTAACCACTGATGAATCTCTTGATAAGAAATATGTATTAGAGATGGTAAATAACATACAACAGGTTAGCAACCATTCCTTAAAATGTGGCTATGATGCACTGGAGGCTTCATTTAGATCAGCCATGACAGGCACAGTGATAAGAAGGCATGCATGGCTAAAGGAACAAGCTTTACCGGATCATGTTAAAGCTAAGTTGCTAGATGCTCCTATGGACAAGACAAGTTTGTTTGGTACACCTGCCCAGCAGGTTATGAAGAAAATGGAAGAAAAGGCAAAATCTGTTCAAACTGTTAAAGATTTCTTGCAGGTTCAACCCCAAGGTTTAGCAGGAACTGGCCTGCCAAAATTGGTCCTTTCCTGACTCCACAAAATTTCAAAGGGGCAGGAATAGACGTTCCAGAGGCAGAAACCAATCCAGAGGAGGTGCCTACAGAGGACGACAGTGGCAAGGTAACAACAGAGGCACAGACACAGCCACTGCCACTACATCAGCACAACCACAGTGACTTAATCCTAAATCCGCCTACCAGGGAACAAATAGCAGCTCCTCTAGGCGGAAAGTTAACCTTATTTTCAAAGAACTGGCACTACATAACAAAAGACAAGTGGATTTTACAAACCATAGATCAAGGTTACCGGTTTCACTTCCACACTTTACCAGTCAAAGAGGAATGCCAAATCTACCTCCAAATCAAAAACAGAGGCTCTACGCCAGATAATGGAGTTAGCAAACATGAGAGCTGTGGAAAGAGTGCCAACAGCAGAACAAGGAAAGGGTTCTACTCCAGACTATTCCTAGTTCCAAGAAAGGAAAAAAGTTGGAGACCAATTCTCGACCTGTCCACCTTAAATACATACATCATTGTCCCAAAATTCAAAATGCTGACCCTACAGCAACTTCTTCCCATGCTGGGCAAGGAGTCTTGGCTGGTAACTCTAGATCTCAAGGAGGCATACCTGCACGTCCCCATTCGACCAATCTGCAGAAGATACCTCAGATTTCTTGCAGGATCAGAGCACTATCAATTCTCAGCATTGCCCTTTGGCTTATCTACTGCGCCCAGAGTATTCACAAAATGCCTGGCATCAGTAATCGCCCATTGCAGACTACAGGGAATTCAAATTTACCCATACCTGGACGACTGCCTGCTACAAGGGGACAACAAAAGCAAGCTGACACACAGTCAATTTACAAAAGTCAAGGCTGATACCATCCCAAACAAGGACATTCTTGGGCGCGGAATTGGACACAGTACAACAAATGGCATTCCTGACTACAGAAAAACAAAAAGAACTTCCTCTTTACTTCTTGGCACTAACAAAACTGAACAAGTTAACAGCAAGAAAAGTTCTGCAGGCCTTGGGCTTCATGGCATCATGCATAATCTTGGTCCCATTTGCCAGACTACATATGAGGAAACTACAGTGGTACCTAAAGAATTTATGGTTCCAACACAGACACAGTCTAGAAACAGAAATCCCACTAATTCCATGCTTAAAACAGGAGTTCCTATGGTGGGCTCAGGCATGCCAGTCAAACCCAGGCCTACCCTTTCGCAGATGTCAACCAAGCCAGACCATCACAACAGACGCTTCAGACCTAGGATGGGGGGCCCACATGCTGGACAAATGCGTGCAATAATTATTCAAAGGGGCAGGAATAGACGTTCCAGAGGCAGAAACCAATCCAGAGGAGGTGCCTACATTGGACGACAGTGGCAAGGTAACAACAGAGGCACAGACACAGCCACTGCCACTACATCTGCACAACCACAGTGACTTAATCCTAAATCCGCCTACCAGGGAACAAATAGCAGCTCCTCTAGGCGGAAAGTTAACCTTATTTTCAAAGAACTGGCACTACATAACAAAAGACAAGTGGATTTTACAAACCATAGATCAAGGTTACCGGTTTCACTTCCACACTTTACCAGTCAAAAGAGGAATGCCAAATCTACCTCCAAATCAAAAAACAGAGGCTCTACGCCAGATAATGGAGTTAGCAAACATGAGAGCTGTGGAAAGAGTGCCAACAGCAGAACAAGGAAAGGGGTTCTACTCCAGACTATTCCTAGTTCCAAGAAAGGAAAAAAGTTGGAGACCAATTCTCGACCTGTCCACCTTAAATACATACATCATTGTCCCAAAATTCAAAATGCAATTACAGCTTTCAAGGACTTCCTGCATCCAGGTCAATTACTGATAAGGACAGACAACACCACAGTAATGTGGTACATAAACAAATGACAAGGTTTTGTTCAAGGACCTTCCATCCAAAGGCCTGGAAAGTGGACGCCCTTTCATTCTGTTGGACAGCATGGACAGTTTATGCATTCCCACCTCTGCCTCTACTGCCCAAGGTACTCTTGAAAGCAAGAACAGACAAGCCGAGGATGATACTGATTGCTCCAGATTGTTCAAGGCAACACTGGTATCCACTCCTGAGAAGCTTAACGCGTACGCCTCCCTGGTCCCTGCCTCTAATACCTCTTCTGCTGACTCAGAACAACTACAAAACTCTTCACAGTCAGCTGAGAACACTCAACCTCGCTGCATGGAAAATTCCTTAACACCACAACAGACCCTACTCTCCAAGGAGGTGCAGGATGTCATTTTGGAGGCCAGAAGGCCATCTACTAGAAAAGCTTACTCCGCAAAATGGAAGCGGTTTTGCTGTTGGAATGAGAAGAGGCCAGAATCCTAGAAAATTGAACTTGCCTCAGGTTTTACAGTACCTGGCTGAACTACTGAACAGTGGGCTCTCTTTTTCTTCAATAAAAATTCATGCCTCAGCCATTTCTGCAGAATTCAACACGGATCCTCCTTTATTCTCTCACCCACTCTTACGACAGTTCCTCAGAGGGGCTAAGAATATAAGACCTCCAAGGAAGCAACCAATTCCAGCCTGGGACCTTAACTACATACTAGAAAAATTAACATTGCCTCCTTTTGAACCTGCTGCCTCAACAGATTTGCAATATTTGTCCTGGAAAACTGCTTTCCTTCTGGCCATCACTTCAGCTCGTAGGGTTTCTGAACTACAGGCTCTCATGGCGGTGCAGCCCTTCCTCATCTTCCATCAGGACAGGGTTCCCCTTCGTACAAACCCATCTTTTATGCCAAAAGTGGTATCCAGGGTAGCCTTAAATCAAGCCATACACCTACCTACTTTTTATCCTAACCCTCAAAACAAAGGGGGAAAGGCTGCTACACTCTTTAGACATCCATAGGCAGCTTCGTTACTATTTGGACAGAACAAAGCCCTTCAGGAAATCAGAACAACTTTTTGTATCCTATGCCGTAGGGGCTCAAGGGAAACCAGTTACTAAACAGACCATTTCCAAGTGGATTGGCCACTGCATACGGTTTTGTTATTTCTATCATGGGAAACCTGTCCCCTACTGGTATCAGATCTCACTCCACCAGGGCCACAGCCACCTCTACAGCCTTCCTCAGAGGTGTTCCTACTAAGGATATTTTGGAGGCAGCCACTTGGAGTTCTGTACATACCTTCACAAAACACTACCACCTGCCCTTATATTCCAGAATAAGAGCAGGCTTTGCCACTGCTGTTTTGCAGGGCATTCTGGCTCAACCCAGTTCCTTATAATACCTACCACCCTATGCATAGCTTTGGGACTCTACCCATCTGTGATTACTGCAGCTGTATGCACGATGAACATAGTACAGTTTTGTACCTACCATAAATATAGATGTTCGAGTGCTAATACAGCTGCAGTACAGGTTTCCCTCCCTCCTTCCCCACTTGGTAAAGGCATAGGGCCTAACAACCTCTTCATACCATTTGACTGGGTTATCCTGCTATGTTTTATTTGCTTGCTTACACTGTTTTTGCTTTACCTTGCATTGCTTACATATGCAGATAAGCTTTATTTATTTATTGCCTTCCCTTTGGGGGCACCTGACATCTGGGGCAAGAAAGACTGAAGAACATGGCGTCGGCTGTGTCTTATATACTCTGGCCTTCCTGACGTCAGAAGAGTATGCGACGACCACCGACGCCAGACCAAGACTTGGAATTCGGCCGACCGAGGGACCGCCTGACGGCTGAAAACCCATCTGTGATTACTGCAGCTGTATTAGCACTCGAACATCTACATTTATGGTAGGTACAAAACTGTACTTTGTCGGTTTTGTGCCAGGTTTAACAAGTGCACTATTAAATGTCCGTTTGATTTTGCCCGACATTATTTTGGTAGAAAATTCAATTACACCATGCCATCGGAAATTCCGACTACCGCAATGCATAAAAAGTGCAAGGACAAGGACAGGCATCCGAGGCCCAAAACTGACAACGAGGCCTCTTCTAGGCCGGTCACCAGTTCTCCTGTTTTCAGCAAAGTGCCTACGCAGCCCCTGACGACTGCTTCCACAGACCGCATCCGACTCCCACGTGGAGCTGACTGGACCTTCGGATGCACTAGGCCTTCAGCTAACCGATCCTAAACCTACTGAGGGAATCGAAGTAGCTGAGCAATCCGCAGTTACAGAGGGTGTTTTCAGACCTACCCAGTTAACCATTAAACCCTCTAAGTCTAAGCCCCCCTTAAAAGCAAAGAAACAGAGACAGATCTCTCCAGGACAGGCTTCCATGCCTAAGAAACAAATGCTAAAAATGGCCGAGGACCTAATCACCCTGATCAGGGGGTCCCATCCCCCTCCTGATAAAAGGCCCAGACAGGATACAGACTATGAATCTTCTGACCAGGTGTCCATTTCCTCTGACTCTTCCTCGGACCTAGGATATTCTTTACCCCCTTATGAGGATTCTGATGCTGAGGAATCAATTCCGTCAGCCTCTCCGCCTGAGGATTATTCCTTTGGGGGAGACCTTACATACCATGAGGGAGCATTTCCATTGGGAAGGTCAGGATTATTCAGAATCCAAGAAAAGGCTCAGAGACTTCCTTTTATTGCCTCAACACAGACCCCTTGCTATCCCGCCAGTTCTTGATATTGTGGATGATGTGTACACTAAATCCAGTTTGAACCCTGACTCCTTACCCCCAGCCCCAGTTAAACCAGATAGATATTAGAGTCCCTGACTCTCTCAAGTTTCTGTACAAAAGCCCTGTTGCTGACCCTGAAACTATTTCTCAGGGACCCAAAGGGATTAAGGCTTCATCAGCAAAAAATCCAGTTCCTTCTGACAGAGATTCCAGAGCTTTAGACAGATGGGGAAAGAAGGTATATACGTCTGCAACTTTAGCAATGAGAGCCTTGAATTGACAGTTTCACATGCTAAAATATCAGCAATTTTTGATGTCTCAGTTGAAACAAAAGATGCTTCCAGATTCAGATCCTCCTAACTTAAAAGAAATGCAGGATTTATTGCATACTGCTGAACAAGTGGGAAAACATACTTTGCAATGTGGTTTGACTCCTTAGAGGCCTCCTGTAGAGCAGCAGTTACAGGCTCTGTCATTAGAAGGCATGCTTGGTTAAAAGAACATGCATTACCAGATCATGTTAAGGTAAAATTATTGGATGCACCTTTGCAGCGGGATGTGCTGTTTGGAGTTAAGGCAGAGGAGGTATTAAAGAAGATGGAGGATAAGGCAAAATCTATGCAAATGGTGAAAGATTTCTTACAGGTTCAGCCACCTCGTTTTAGCAGAAATTGGCCAACAAAGAATTGGTCCTTTCTAGTCACAGACAGACCTCAAAGGGGCAGATACAGACGTCCAAGAGGTAGAGGTCAGACACAAGGCCCTTACAGGCCTCGGCAGTGGGGCACACCAGGCCAGAAAGAAAGAGAAGACAGGCCTCAATCTTATTAAAAAACAGACTCAATGACTTTCCACTATAGCTGCCAAACAGCTCTCTCTTGGCAGCCCCCTTAGGAGGAAAACTGGCACTTTTCTATCACAACTGGCATTGCATCACCAAAGACAAATGGGTTCTCAACATTGTATCTCAAGGTTACAGGTTCCATTTTCACACCCTGCCAAGGCTAAAAGGAATACCAAATCTGCCGCCAAATCAATGGGCAGAGGCTCAAAGACAAATTACAGCACTCATGAACATGAGAGCTATTCAAAAGGTACCACCACAGGGACAGGATTTTACTCGAGACTTTTTCTGGTTCCCAGAAAGGACAAAGCCTGGAGACCCATTCTGGACCTTTCTACACTAAACACTTATCTTGATGTACCGAAATTCAAGATGTTGACACTACAGCAGCTTCTTCCCATGCTGGGCAAGAAAGCTTGGCTTGTGACATTGGATCTCAGAGGCATACCTGCATGTCCCTATCAGACAAAACTGCTGAAGATACCTCAGATTTCTAGCTGGTTCAATGCATTATCAATTCTCTGCACTGCCCTTTGGCTTATCTACTGCGCCCAGGGTCTTCACAAAGTGTCTGGCACCAGTAATTGCATTTTGCAGGCAAAAAGGAATTCAAATTTATCCATACCTGAACGACTGCCTGATTCAAGCAGAGAGCAAGGACATTCTACTAAAGCATCTGGCGTAAGTAAAAAAGTTAAGTTGCCTGGGGTACACAGTAAACGAAAAGAAATCAAAACTAGTGCCCTCACAACAGATATTCCTGGGTGCCAGCTTGAACTCAACGGCCCAGATGGCTTATCTCACGCCAGACAAGCAAGGACAACTGACTCAATATTTTCAATTAATGGCAACAAAGACCCAGCTCCCTGCAAGAAAAATTCTGCAGGCCTTGGGCTACATGGCATCTTGCATACTACTAATTCCATATGCCAGACTGCATATGAGGAAACTACAATGGTACCTAAAGAGCATATGGTCTCAACACTGTCAAAGTTTGGAAACCGTTATACCAATTCCTTGCCTACAACAGGAGTTTCGATGGTGGGCACAAGCTTGTCACCTCAACAAGGGACAGCCTTTCACTCAACCCACAGCCAGGCAAACATTGACAACAGATGCATCGGATTATGCCTGGGGAGCACACATGGCAGGAAAATGTATCCAGGGCGAGTGGCCCACAATGCAAAGACATCTCCACATCAATCAAAAAGAAATGCTAGCTGTACAAAATGTTATTATAGCTTTCAAGGACCTACTGCATCCAGGGCAATTACTACTAAATACAGACAACACCACAGTTATGTGGTACATAAGCAAGGGGGCACACACTCCTACCCCCTCCGCAGACAAGCCATGACCTTGTGGAACACAGCTCTAAACTACCAAGTTCATCTGCAAGCACAACTCCTGCCAGGAGAGAAAAACACACTGGCAGACGACCTAAGCAGAAACATTATGGACCCACACGAATGGGAACTGAACCCACAAATATTCAGAATGATAACACAAAAATGGTGGAACCCGGACATAGATCTGTTTGCTTCCCCAAAGAACTGCCAATTACAGAAATTCTGCACAAGGAGCTACCATCCACAAGCATGGAAAGTGGATTCCCTCTCATTCAGCTGGAAAAAACTACAAGTTATACGCCTTCCCTCCCTTACCTCTCCTTCCAAAGGTACTCATAAAAGCCAGTCAGGAAGAGCCAAAAATGATCCTGATTGCATCAGACTGGCCACGCCAGCACTGGTACCCAATCATAAAGAACTTAACACAAGAACCACCCTGGATTTTGCCTCAAATCCCACAGCTGCTGGCACAGCACAACAATCCGATACTTCACAGCCAGCTAAAGACCTTAAATCTAGCTGCATTGAAAATTCCTTAGCCAAGCAAGCAATACCTCTCTCCAAAGCTGTTATGGATGTCATTCTGGAGGCCAGAAGGCCTAGCACCAGGAAAGCATACTCTGATAAAAGGAAGAGATTCTGTGCCTGGAACCAAGCACACAGCCTTGACCCAAACATTCCTCAGATACTGCAATACTTAACTGAGATGCTGGACAAGGGCCTCTCTCTTTCATCCATCAAGATCCACGCCTCAGCTATCTCTGCTCATTACAACACGGATCCACCAATTTTTTCTAATCCTTTGCTCAAACAATACCTCAGAGGGGCTAAAAACATAAGACTGCCCCATAGAGCACCCACACCAACTTGGGACCTCAACTCTGTTTTGGAAAAATTAACTTTACCTCCTTTTGAGCCAGGTAACACAGCAGAATTAAAATGCCTCTCTTGGAAAACTGCTCTGCTACTGGCAATAACATCAGCATGAAGAGTTTCAGAATTGCAGGCACTAATGGTAGTGGAACCTTTCCTCATCTTCCACCAGGACAGGGTGTCTTTACGAACTAACCCTACGTTTATGCCAAAGGTGGTATCAAGTGTGGCTCTAAACCAAACTATTCACTTGCCAACTTTCTATCCAAAACCACAGAACAAAGGGGAGACACTACTACATTCTTTGGACATTCACAGACAGTTACGCTTCTACTTGGACAAAACCAAAGCTTTCAGAAAAACTGAACAATTATTGGTAGCATATGCTGCACGAGCACAGTGAAAAGCCATTTCAAAGCAGACTATTTCAAAATGGATAGGACACTGTATACGTTTCGGCTAATACCCACCATGGGAAACGTGTACCTAGCAGCATCAGATCTCACTCCCCCAGGGCAACAGCCACTTCAACTGCCTACCTCAGAGGAGTACCTACCAAGGATATTTTGGAAGCAGCCACATGGAGTTCTGTGCATACCTTCACCAAACATTACCATTTGCCTTTATACTCCACATCCAGAGCTGGCTTCGCCACTGCTGTTCTGCAGGGCCTTATAGCCACCCCCTAATGCCTTATAGATCCAGCCTCCCTATCTCAGCTTTGGGACTCCACCCAAGTGTGATGACTGCAGCAGTGTAACATGATGAACATGGTACAGATTTTCATTGTGTTACCCTGCTGCAGTCATCACACTAGGGTTATCCTGCCGTCAGGCGGTCCCGCAGTCGGCCCGAGTTCCAAAGTCTTGGTCCGGCGTTTGTTGCTGTCGCTTCTTCCCTGACGTCAGTGCGCCAGGGGTATATGAGGCATCCGACACCATGTTCTTCAGTCTTTCTTGCCATGCGGTGCCAGCAGTTCGCAAGTGCCGGTCGGCCGACACCTGAGATTTTCTAATCGAATTTCAGTCCGAAGTCTTCAATAAAGCTAAGCACCCCATTGGGGAACCTTTTCTTGCCTCAGTCCGATGTCAGAAAAGTTAACAATTGCATTTCTTGTGGGAAGCAAATGCCTCGTAAGGACTTCCATTCTTATTGTGTTCCTTGTCTAGGCCCAGACGTCACAGGTTGTCGGTTTTGTGCTAGGTTTAAAAAACGAACTATCAAACGCCGTTTTGACTTTGCACGGCATTACTTTGGTAGGAAATTTAATTATATCATGCCGTCAGAGCAGCCGACAACCAGCATGCATAAAAAACGCAAGGATAAGGACAGGCAGCCTAGGACCAAGCCAGACTCCGAGGCCTCTGCTGGGCCTGTCGCCGGTTCTCCGGTTTTCAGTGAGGCGCCTACGCAGCCCCTGACGACCGCAGAATTGGAACCCCAGACAGCTGCGGATTCTCAAGCAGAGTGTACTAGACCGTCGCAGCCATCTTCATTAGGCCCTACCAACACCAGAGCAGAAGGAGATCCCGGTGCAGTAGAAACACCTTCGGTTGCAGAAGGTGTCTTCAGACCAACTACACTCACTATTAAATCTTATGCTAAGCTTAAATCTCCATTAAAACCAAAAAAGACTGTATGTCAGACTCCAGTTCAAGGCTCCATGCCTAAGAAAAACAGATGCTTAAGATGGCTGAAGATTTGATTACCCTAATCAGGGGTTCTCATCCCCCTCCAGATAAGACCAAGACAAGAGGAGGATTATACTTCCTCTGACCAGGTTTCAATTTCCTCAGATTCTTCTGAGGAACAGGATTAC
This sequence comes from Protopterus annectens, assembly GCF_019279795.1. Classification (NCBI taxonomy): domain Eukaryota; kingdom Metazoa; phylum Chordata; order Ceratodontiformes; family Protopteridae; genus Protopterus; species Protopterus annectens. Next base: position 810,143,351 of record NC_056751.1, on the reverse strand, counting down.
GCTTTTCCCACTTATGAAGACTCTGATGCTGAAGACTCTATTCCCTCAGCATCTCCCCCTGAAGACTACTCCTTTGGAGAAACTTTACATACCATGAGGGAACATTTCCACTGGGAAGGCCAGGACTACTCTGATTCTAAGAAAAGGCTCCGAGAGTTCCTTTACTACCCCAGCACAGACCACTTGCTATCCTTCCAGTTTTAGACATTGTGGATGATGTTTACTTGGAATAAATCCAGACTCTCTACCTCCTGCTCCAGCCAAACCAGACAGATACTACAGAGTACCCGACTCTCACAAATTCCTTTATAAAAGCCCTGTGGCTAACCCAGAAAACATTTCCCAGGGTCCCAAAGGGGCTAAAGCTTCTATGGCTAAAAATCCTGTGCCCTCTGAAATGGATTCCAGAGCCCTAGATAGATGGGGAAAGAAGATATACACCTCAGCCACTCTGGCTATGAAAGCATTAAATTGTCAGTTTCACATGCTGAAATATCAGCAATTCCCAATGTCTCAATTAAAACAAAAAATGAGCACACATTCTGAACAGTCTGAATTCAAGGAAATGCAGGATCTGTTGCATGCAGCTGAACAGGTGGGAAAACATACTTTACAATGTGGATTTGATTCATTGGAAGCTTCATGTAGAGCAGCTGTTACTGGGTCTGTCATACATAGACATGCTTTGTTAAAAGAACAAACCCTACCTGATCATGTTAAAGCAAAATTATTGGATGCACCTTTACAGCAGGATGTATTATTTGGTGTCAAAGCAGAAGAAGTTTTAAAGAAAATGGCGGATAAGGCAAAGTCTATGCAGACGGTCAAGGATTTTTTAAAGGTACAACCCCCTCGTTTCAGCAGAAATTGGCCAACAAAAAAACTGGTCCTTTCCCGCTTCTGACAGACGCCCAAGGGGCAGAGGTCAGTCACAAGGCCCTTACAAACCTCGCCAATGGGGTACTGCTACCCAGAAAGGAGGAGAAGACAGGCCCCAAGCTAGCAGAAGACGAACACAATGACTCAACCCTTAAAATACCAAGCAAATATCTCTTGGCAGCTCCCTTGGGAGGAAAAGTAGAACTTTTTGCAGACAACTGGCACATCATCGCAAAAGACAAATGGGTCCTAAACGTTGTCTCACAAGGATACAGATTCCACTTTCATACCTTGTCAAGGATAAAAGGAATGCCAAACCTGCCACCAAATCAATGGGCAGAGGCACAAAAACAAATTACAGCTCTCATGGACATGAGAGCCATTCAACATGCACAGGAGCAAGGACAAGGATTTTACTCAAGACTCTTTCTAGTCCCAAGAAAGGACAAAGCATGGAGACCCATTCTGGATCTTTCACTTCTGAACACCTATCTGCAAGTACCAAAATTCAAGATGCTAACACTACATCAGCTTCTTCCCATGCTGGGCAAGAATGCTTGGCTAGTAACGGACCTCAAGGAGGCATACCTGCATGTCCCTATCAGACAAAATTGCAGAAGATACCTCCGCTTCATTGCAGGTTCAACCCATTATCAGTTCTCTGCACTGCCCTTTGGCTTATCTACTGCGCCCAGGGTCTTCACAAAATGCCTGGCACCAGTAATTGCACACTGCAGACAAAGAGGAATTCAAATATACCCATACCTGGACGACTGCCTTATTCAAGCAGAAAGCAAGGACATTCTTTTAAAGCATCTGGCATTTGTCAAACACCTTCTAAGTAGCCTAGGGTACATCAATCAAAAAGAAATGCTAGCAGTACAGAATGCCCTAACAGCTTTCAAGGACCTCTTACACCCAGGACAACTAATAATAAAGACGGACAATACCACAGTAATGTGGTACATAAACAAGCAAGGGGGCACACATTCCTACCCTCTATGCAGGCAAGCAATGACCTTGTGGAACACAGCACTGTCTTAAGTTCAACTACAAGCACAATTCCTGCCAGGAAAGAAAAACACATTGGCAGACGACCTAAGCAGAAACATCATGGATCCCCACGAGTGGAAACTAGATCCACAAGTATTTGCAATGATAACTCAAAAATGGGGATGCCCAGACATAGATTTGTTTGCCAACCCCCAAAACTACCAACTTCAAAAATTTTGCACAAGGACATTCCACCCACCAGCTTGGAAAGTGGACGCCCTCTCATTCAGTTGGAAAACATTAACAGTGTATGCCTTTCCTCCACTGCCTCTTCTAGCAAAGGTACTGCTGAAAGTCACATGAGAGGCCACAAATGATACTCATTGCACCAGACTGGCCACGTCAGCACTGGTATCCAATGCTAAGGAACATGGCCCACCATGGATTTTACCACAAATTCCTGACCTGTTCACCTAGCGAGACAATCAGATTCTACACAGCCAGCTCAAGACTTTTAAACCTGGCTGCATGGCAAATTACCTAAACAATCAGCCAACACCTCTATCCAACGCTGTTATGGATGTCATTCAGGAGGCCCAGCATCAGGAAAACCTATTCAGACAAATGGAAAAGATTTTGCGGCCTGGAACCAGGCTAAAGGCCAAAATCCCCTTGATCCCAACATTCTTCAGATTCTACAATATTTAATTGAGATGTTGTACAAAAGACTTTCCTTTTCATCTATTAAGATCCACGCCTCAGCAATTTCAGCTCATTACAAAATGGGTCCTCCTTTATTTTCACATCCACTTCTAAGACAGTACATCAGAGGGGTTAAGAACATAAGACCGCCCAGGAGAGCACCAACACCTACTTAGGATCTCAACTTTGTTCTGGAAAAGCTTACACTGCCGCCCTTTAACCAGCTTTTTCAGCTGATTTAAAATTTCTTTCACGGAAAACTGCCCTGCTACTCGCAATAACTTCAGCTAGAAGAGTCTCAGAGCTACAGGCACTAATGGCAGTGGAGCCTTTCCTCATTTTTCATCAAGACAGAGTCTCTCTATGAACTAACCCTTTTATGCCAAAGGTGGTATCCAGTGTTGCCCTAAACCAAACCATTCATTTGCCCACCTTTTTCCCAAATCCCCAGAACAAAGGAGAAAGACTCCTGCACTCTTTGGACATTCACAGGCAATTACGTTACTACTTGGATAAAACTAAGGCTTTCAGAAAATCTGACCAGCTCTTTGTAGCCTATGCTGCAGGATCACAAGGAAAAGCCATCTCAAAACAGACCATTTCAAAGTGGATAGGACATTGCATACGTTTTTGCTACACGCATCATGGGTACCTGCTATCATTAGGTCCCACTCCACCAGGGCTACAGCTACATCAGCAGCCTTTTTCAGGGGGGTGCCAACCAAGGATATTCTGGAAGCTGCAACTTGGAGTTCAGTGCACTCCTTCACCAAACACCATCACTTACCTCTGTATTCTAAGACTAGAGCTGGTTTTGCCACTGCAGTTTCGCAGGGCCTACTAGCTTCTTCTAACCCTGTTCAACCCAAGTGTGATGACTGCAGCAGGGTAACAAGATGAACATAGTACAGTTTTGTACCTACCATAAATGTAGATGTTCGAGTGTTCACCCTGCTGCAGTCCAGGTTACCCTCCCTCCATCCCCTCTGAACTAGCTGGACTTATCGATACCATTCTATCCTATACAACCTCTGTGGTGTATTTGTTTGTGCCTGAAGGTATTGTTTTATTTTTATATGTACATTTTTATATAGCAATATATATATAAATATATATAAATATATATATATATATATATATATATATATATATATATATATATAGCCTACCTATTGGGGGCACCTGACATCTGGGGCAAGAAAAACTGAAGAAAATGGTGTTGGATGCCTCTTATATACCCCTGGCGCACTGACGTCAGGGAAGAAGCGACAGCAACCGACGCCGGACCAAGACTTTGGAATTCGGGCCGACTGCGGGACTGCCTGACGGCAGGATAACCCTAGTGTGATGACTGCAGCAGGGTGAACACTCGAACATCTACCTTTATGGTAGGTACAAAACTGTACTTTTTGTACCTACCATAAATGTAGATGTTCGAGTGTAAACACTGCTGCAGTCCAGGTTACCCTCCCTCCTTCCCCTCTTACTTTCTGGTACTTACCTAGGGCATCTACCCTTTATTACCTGTGTGGAGTATTTGCTGGTAACTAAAAATGGTCATTTGCTTTGCTTTTGTATTTTTTACTAGTAATTTGAATTGCCTACCTATTTGGGGGCACCTGACATCTGGAGCTAGAAAAACTGAAGAAAATGGCGTCGGCTGCATCCTTTATAACCCTGTCGCACTGATGTCAGGGAGAAGGTGACAGCAACAGACACCAGACCAAGACTTTGGAACTCTGGCCCACTGCGGGACCGCCTGACGGCAGTATAACCCAAGTGTGATGACTGCAGCAGTGTTTTACACTCGAACATCCACATTTATGGTAGGTACAAAACTGTACTGTTGTGCTACTCAATTCCAGGAGTTTAAAATCTCAAAATGCATGTGCTCGAAGCACTTTTCAGTATGGAGAACATCTGTGCAGTAACTGAAATCTGGTTCAAGGCTCCAGAGAGCACCCCAGCACTACCGGGCTACAACTCATACCACACGTTTCGGCCACAGAACACGGACCAAAACACAAAAGGAGGGGGTGTATCCATATTCATCAAGGATACCTAAACCTCCAGGATAGTGGCGCAGCGTGATACCTTTGAGATAATCCATGTGCAACTAACAACGGGCAAATCTGCAATGCAAATTGTGGCCTGCTACAGATCATCCTCCATGACCCAGAATCACCACTCCGCTTTTCTGGAGACTCTGGAAAGCATGAAGGTCCTACCGGACACCCTGATATTGGGCTAGTTCAATTACCCTACCATTAACTGGGAAAACTAGTCGAGTATAAACTCCCAGACCCAGCGCTTCCTGGAATTCATCTCAAACACCATGGATCAGCTGGTAAGTTCCCCTACCAGAGGTGAAAACATATTGGGCCTGGTCATCACCACCATGGGCGACAGGTGTTTCACACCGGCAGTCAACCCGTCACTGGTTAGATCAGACCATAAACTAATCACTCTGGATGTCCACACCCCACCACCACCCCCAACTACGGAAAGCACAGTAAAAAAAAATAACTTTCTAAACTTCACCTTACTTAAGACAGAGGTGGTAAGTTTCACAGCCCCCATGCTAAAGGATAACGCTGGCCAAGATGTAAATACCTTTACAAATGCACTCTGTGAGCACCTACAAGGATGCATGGATCGTGCCATCCCTAGCAAAACCAAGACTCACTCCTCTAAGAGAAGGAATCCAGTCTGGTGGACTCCTGCCATAAACAGGATGTCCTTCATGGATGCATCTGCAGTCATAACAACAGGGTTGTCCTGTCGTCAGGCAGCCCTTCAGTCGGCCGGATTCCAAAGTCCGGGTCCGGCTTCGGCTGATGTCGCACTTCACCCGACGTCATCTCTGTTGGTCTTCGGGTATAAAAGCATCAGCCGACGCCATTTTCTTCAGTCTTTCTTGCCGTGGCGCCAAGCAGAAGCTGTTCGCAAGTGCCGGTCGGTCGGATCCAGAGATTACTTCTACCGAATACTACTTCGAAGACTTCTAAAGCTAAGTACCCCGTTGGGGACTCTTTCTTGCCTCAGCCGATGTCAGAAAAAGTTAATAATTGTTTAACATGTGGGAAACAAATACCTCATAAAGATTTCCACTCTTACTGCCTGCCTTGCTTAGGCCCAGCCCACGACGTAGCAGCCTGTTCGTCCTGTGCTTCTTTCAACCGACGACGCTTAGACGCCGGTCGGAGTTTGCAGAACAGTTTTTCGGTTCTGATTTTGCGTACATTATGCCGCCGGATCCTCCGACTATGCATTCTGCCAAAAACGCAAAAAAAGACCGACACTGCGGTCCGCGGTTTCGGCGAAACCATGGTTAAGCAAATCGAGTGTCTCTGTTTCGCCGAAACCGAAAACTGATCAAAATACAGCTGAATCTTCCTCTACAACTGAGGTCCCTGCTAACACTCTTGAATCGGCCTCAGAAATTTTACCCACTACGGTGCTTACCACTGACTTATCAGACACCATTCCCCTGGATGTCTCTACCCCAGCACGTGGTGCTGCTAGGCCTCCAGCAGCCATGTCCATTAAGGCCTTCGCCAGGGCTAAAGCAGCCAAGACTTCTAAAACAGTGCCTGTTAAACCCCTCAACCAGGCCCTCTTCCAGTTCTCAAATGCTTACTTTGGCAGAAGATTTAATTTCATTAATTAGAGGATCTCAATCTCACCCAGACAGGGCCTCTCAGCCCCCAGAGAAGAGACCTAGGGCAGAGCCCCATGAGCCAGTGTCCTCTGATGATTCTGCCGATGAATCAGACATAACTGACCAGCCAGAGGCTCCTTTCTCCAATTTTGAGGATTCTGATGCTGAAGAATCCATTCCAGCTGCTTCCCCACCAGAAGAATTCTCCTTTGGGGAAACCTTGCATGCCATGCGAGAACAGTTCCAATGGCAGCAACAGGATTTTTCAGACTCCAGGAAAAGACTTAGGACCTTTTTGCACCTTCCACAGCACAGGCCCTTAGCTATACCTCCTGTTCTCTCTGTGGTGGATGATGCTTTCAATGATGTCTGCTCCGCTCCAGATTCTTTACCACCAGCCCCTGCCAAACCAGACAGATTTTACAGGGTGCCAGATACTCATCACCACCTTTACAAGGCCCCTCTTGCAGACCCCGAAACTATTTCCCAGGGTCCCAAGGCACTAGCGACCATAGCTAAAACCCTGTTCCTTCTGAAAGGGAAGCAAGGTCATTAGACAGATGGGGTAAAAGGTTTACACTTCAGCCACTCTCTCAGCTAGAGCTTTAAACTGTCAGTTTCACATGATACAATACCAAGAGTTTATGCTTGATCAGTTAACTAAAAAGCTAACCACTGATGAATCTCTTGATAAGAAATATGTATTAGAAATGGTAAATAACATACAGCAAGTTAGTAACCACTCTTTAAAATGTGGCTATGATGCACTGGAGGCTTCATTTAGATCAGCCATGACTGGCACTGTAATTAGAAGGCATGCATGGCTAAAGGAGCAAGCTTTACCGGATCATGTTAAATCTAAATTGCTAGATGCTCCTATGGATAAAACAAGTTTGTTTGGTACACCTGCCCAGCAGGTTATGAAGAAAATGGAAGAAAAGGCAAAATCAGTCCAGACAGTTAAAGATTTCTTGCAGGTTCAACCCCAAGGTTTAGCAGGAACTGGCCTGCCAAAATTGGTCCTTTCCTGACTCCACAAGACCTCAAAGGGGCAGGAATAGACGCTCCAGAGGCAGAAACCAATCCAGAGGAGGTGCCTACAGAGGACGACAGTGGCAAGGTAACAACAGAGGCACAGACTCAACACCTGCCACTACATCAACACAGCCACAGTGACTTAATCCTAAACCCGCCTACCAGGGAACAAATAGCAGCTCCTCTAGGCGGAAAGCTAACCTTATTTTCAAAAACTGGCACCACATAACAAAGGACAAGTGGATTTTACGAACCATAGATCAAGGTTACCGGTTCCACTTCCACACTTTACCAGACAAAAGAGGAATGCCAAATCTACCTCCAAATCAAAAGACAGAGGCTCTACAACAGATAATGGAGTTAGCAAACATGAGAGCTGTGGAGAAAGTGCCAACAGCAGAGCAAGGAAAGGGGTTCTACTCCAGACTATTCCTAGTTCCAAGAAAGGAAAAAGTTGGAGACCAATTCTAGACCTGTCCACCCTGAATACTTACATCATTGTCCCAAAATTCAAAATGCTGACCCTACAGCAACTTCTTCCCATGCTGGGCAAGGAGTGTTGGCTGGTAACTCTAGATCTCAAGGAGGCATACCTGCACGTCCCCATTCGACCAATCTGCAGAAGATACCTCAGATTTCTTGCAGGATCAGAGCACTATCAATTCTCAGCATTGCCCTTTGGCTTATCTACTGCCCAGAGTATTCACAAAATGCCTGGCATCAGTAATCGCCCATTGCAGACTACAGGGAATTCAAATTTATCCATACCTGGACGACTGCCTGATACAAGGAGACAACAAAAGCAAGCTGACAACAGATTTACAAAGGGTCATTTACTTGCTTCAAGCACTGGGATACACAGTCAATTTACAAAAGTCAAGACTGATACCATCCCAGACAAGGACTTTCCTGGGCGGAATTGGACACAGTAAGACAAATGGCATTCCTAACTACAGAAAAACAAAAGAACTCCCTCTTTACTTCTTGGCACTAACAAAACTGAACAAGTTAACAGCAAGAAAGGTACTGCAGGCCTTGGGTTTCATGGCATCATGCATACTCTTGGTTCCATTTGCCAGACTACATATGAGAAAACTACAGTGGTACCTAAAGAATTTATGGTCCCAACACAGACACAGCCTAGAAACGGAAATCCCACTAATACCATGTTTAAAACAGGAGTTCCTATGGTGGGCTCAGGCATGCCAGTCAAACCCAGGCCTGCCCTTTCGCAAGGGTCAAGCAAGCCAGACCATCACAACAGATGCTTCAGACCTAGGATGGTGGGCGCATATGCTGGACAAATGCATAAGGATTGTGGACACAGGACCAACTTCACCTGCACATCAACCTAAAAGAAATGCTGGCAGTAAAACTGGCAATCCAAAAGTTCAGACCATTTCTCAAGGAGGACCACTTGATGATAAGGACAGACAACACCACAGTCATGTGGTACATCAACAAACAGGGAGGCACTCATTCTTACCCCTATGCAGAATGACTTTGGAGCTGTGGACCCTGGCACTCAGCTACAACATCCAGTTACAGGCAATATTTGTGCCAGGAAAAGAAAACTCTCTAGCAGATATGTTAAGCAGGACCACATCGGATGCCCACGAATGGCAGCTGCACCGGATATCTTCAAGACCATCTCAAGAAATGGGGAATGCCTCAGATAGATCTATTCGCATCACCTTTCAATCACCAGCTCAAAAATTCTGCACAAGGACATTCCACCCACTAGCATGGAAAGTGGACTCGCTCTCCTTCAGCTGGAAAGGCCTAACAGCATATGCATTCCCACCTCTTCCCTTGATACACAAAGTACTACTAAAAATCAAGGAGGAACGTCCAAGGATAATCCTGATAGCTCCAAACTGGCCAAGACAGCATTGGTACCCACTGCTGAGGAGCATGTCTCGAACAATATGTGGCCAATACCCTGATGCCTTTGATGCTAACTCAGAACAACTTCAGCACCATGCATCCAAACCTAAAACGCTGCAACTGACTGCATGGAACATCACATAGCAGCTGCTAATATAGAACTTTCACAAAGAGTTAAAGACATTATTCTTGAAGCACGCAGGCCTTCAACCAGAAGGAATTATGCTGGGAAATGGAAAAGGTTTGTCATTTGGAGTTCTGAAAGAGGAAAAGATGTATCAAACATAGATATGCGTAACATTCTGGAGTATCTGGCAACTACTTCATTCAGGCCTGTCCTACTCCTCCATCAAGATTCATGCATCAGCTATTTCAGCAGAATACAGCTTTGATCCACCTGTTTTTCACACCCTTTGCTCAGGCAGTTCCTCAGAGGAATCAAGAATGTAAAACCTCCAAGGAAACCACCATTGCCAGCTTGGGACTTGAACTTTGTGCTAGAAAAATTGACACTATCACCTTTTGAACCAGCAGCAACAGCAGACCTACAACACCTGTCATGGAAAACTGCTTTCCTACTGGCAATTACTTCAGCAAGGAGGGTTTCAGAACTACAGGCCTTAATGGCAGTGCAACCCTTTCTAATCTTCCACCAAGATAGTGTCCATGAGGACTAATCCTACATTTATGCCTAAGGTGGTATCCAGAGTGTCTTTAAACCAAGCAATCCACCTACCTACCTTCTTTCCCAACCCACAAAACAGAGGGGAAAGAATACTGCATACCTTGGATGTACATAGACAGCTACGCTACTACTTGGACAGAACAAAAATAGCAGAAAGACTGACCAACTTTTCGTAGCCTATGCAACAGGAAGGGAAGGAAAAGCTATTTCCAAACAGACAATCTCCAAATGGATAGGAAATTGCATACGATTCTGTTACTCCTTCCATGGAAAACCAATTCCACAGAACATAAGACCTCATTCTACAAGGGCAACAGCCACTACCACAGCCTTCTTACGAGGAGTGGCTACCAAAGACATTATTGAGGCGGCTACTTGGACCTCCGTGCATACATTTGCCAAGCATTATAATTTACCTCTATATTCCAGATCCCGAGCAGGGTTTGCCACTGCTGTTCTGCAAGGGATCCTAAACACACCATAATCTACTTTTATCCTCCTCCCTAGTTGGCTATGGTATTCTACCCAGTTGTTATGACTGCAGATGCATCCATGAAGGACATAGTACAGTTTTGTACCTACCATAAATGTAGATGTCCGAATTGGATAGCATCTGCAGTCAGGATTACCCTCCTCCTTCCCTCTGTGGTACTCCTAGGGTGTTTACCCTTCTAATAGCTAGCTAGTGGGGGGATTTCTTTCATGGTGTATTTGTTTGTATTTATGTACATACATGCTTATTTTTGTGTTTACCTCTATCTTTTGGAAACATTGGCATCTATCCAAAATTTTTAGCCTTCTATAGGGCTTCTGGCATCTGGGGCAAGAAACACTGAAGAAAATGGCGTCGGCTGATGCTTTTATACCCGAAGACCAACAGAGATGACGTCGGGTGAAGTGCGACATCAGCCGAAGCCGGACCCAGACTTTGGAATCCGGCCGACTGAAGGGCTGCCTGACGACAGGACAACCCTGTTGTTATGACTGCAGATGCTATCCAATTCGGACATCTACATTTATGGTAGGTACAAAACTGTACTTTATACAATAGAAGGAGGATCTAGTTCAGAAAAAAGTAATTCCCGAAAAGGAAAGACATCCCTGATCAGCATCAGTAAGGAACTAAGGTCCCTCATAAAATCATCCAAGGCTAATTTCAAAAGAAAAATGGCTAAGTATTCAAAAGATAACCATAAAGCCTTCTTTTAGCTATGTTAAGAATCTTAAATGGCAACTCGCAGATATGCACTGAGCTAGTGCAAAATAGCACTAAATATACTGAACCTACCGATATTGCCAACATCCTGGCAGATTCGGTGCAAACTTCGCCCCCCTCTCATCCCCAAAAGGGCCCACAACAATACCGGAAAAGTGTAGTGTCCCAGAAATCACAGACGCACAGGTGAAAACAGCCCTGTCAAAAGCCAAAAACAGCGTCAATGGGGCTAGATGGTGTCCCAGGCTGCGTCTTGCATGAATTACAGAACAAACTAACCCCCCCCCCCCAAACACGCTGTTCAACCTCAGCCTCTCCACAGGATACGTGCCCATAGAATGGCGCACAGCAACGGTTGTTCCGCTCCACAAAGGAGGGGCCACAACTGATCCTAGTAACTATCGCCCCATAAGCCTGACTAGCCTGGTCTGCAAGGCTATGGAGCGCATCATTATGGAACTCATTAACAGACATTGGGAACCTCCAAACAATTGACCCGACCCAGTTTGGCTTTAAGGGCAGATCATGCCTACTAAACCTGGTTGACTTCTTCGAGACAGTCACCAAGGCCATAGACGAGGGAAAGGTAGTTCACACAGCCTACCTTGACCTCGCCAAGACTTTCGACACCATTCCCCACTCGGTTATTACAGAAAAACTCACCAGCCTGAACATAAACCCCTACGTCACGAGATGGGTTTCCATCTGGCTTGCAGACAGAACTCTGACGATAAGAATAGTGGGCTCCAGGTCCAACTCTAAACCAGTCACAAGTGGTGTCCCGCAAGGCTCAGTCCTGGGACCCCTATTATTTGGCATATACTTCTCAGAAGTACAGGCAAACACAGGAGGACCATGGCTAACAAAGTTCGCCAATGACTGCAAACTGAGAGCCATAATTGACTGTCTGGCTGACACGGACATCCTCCTTACTGACACCTGGTGTCAAAATCATGGCCTCGAGCTAAATGCCAAGAAATGCATAGTTATCCCGTTTGGGAAAAACAAAACACCCAAGAATTATCACATAGGTGGCAGCCCCCTTAATACAGAAAAGGTAATAAGAGATCTGGAGAACCCAGCTAGATAGTAATCTCTCCTTTGACAATCATATTGCCAAAGTAGTTAGGAAATCCTTCTATGTGGCCCTTCCAATTACTAAAGGGTTCGCATCTAGAAATAGAGGTTATAGTGCCCCTCTACTCGTCACTCATCAGACCCATCATAGAGTACAATGCCCCATTTGGGATGTACCTCGCAAGACACTTCCAACAGCTGGAAAGACCACAAAAATACCTCACCAAGAGGATTACTAGCCTCAAACATATGTCCTATGCAGCCCGGCTGAAAAAACTCCGGCTGTACTCAGTGGCATATCACTTACTCAGAGGTGGTGTCTGCCTGACTTGCAAAGCCATGTCCAACTCAAAAATGATGGACATGCTCTATCTAAAGAAATCCAAGTCACTGCGAGCCACGTGCTCTAGTGAGCCAAACCTCGCCACAGCAATAAATAGAACATGCTGGAGGGATAGAGTCCTGTCACAGACACTCCCTATGCTTTGGAACAAAATTCCAAACTACATTAGGCAGATCCCCTCACTAACGCTCTTCAATAGGAACCTTGACGAGTGGATGGGTAACAGAAAATACACCCCTGGGATCACTTCATTGGCTCTGCTTGACAGAGGCTCAGTTAATCAATGGCACGGCGAAAACCGACACACTCTGGCTAGGCTTATAAATGCCTTCGGGCAGATAGCCTAGTACCTACCTATGAACCTAAGAATCCTACTGCAGATCCAGAGACCATTTCCCAGAGACCTAAAGCCATTAAGGCTGCTACAGCCAAAAAACATACCCCTTCAGACAGGAATTCCAGACCTTTAGACAGATAGGGTAAGAAGGTTTATACCTCTGCAACTCTTGCCATCAGGACATGGAATTGCCAGTTTCACATGAAGTACCAGCAACATATTATTTAACTAATTAAACAAAAAATTGTTACTTCCAGATTGTGCAGAAAATAAAGATTTACAAGAGTTAATGCATTCTGCAAACGAAGTTAGTAAGCATACTTTGCAGTGTGGCTTTGATGCCCTAGATGCATCTTGCAGGGCTGCAGTCACTGGATCTTTACTGAGAAGGCATGCTAGGCTGAAGGAACAAATCTTGCCAGATCATGTCAAACCAAAATTACTAGACGCTGTTTTAAATCAGGACCGTTTGGCACCAAAGCAGAAGTTGTTCTTAAAAAGATGGAGGAAAAAGCTAGATCTATGCTAATTGTCAAAGAATTCTTACAGGTGCAGCCACCTAGATTAGGCAGGCATTGGCCTTCTAAAAACTGGTCCTTTCCAGCCCCTTCCAGGCCTTCTCAGTCCAAACCCAGGGGAACCGGACCACGAAGACTACAGTCTCAGGGTATGCAGAGATCTAAACAATGGAGTTCTCCCAACTCAAAAACAGGGAGTGGTAAGCCACCCCCTTATGGAAAAAGTTCACAATGACTTTTCAATTATCCTTTCCAGCCCTGCCCAATTGTTTGCGCCCCTAAGAGGAAAACTTGCCCTTCATGCAAAAAACTGGATGTCTGTTACTCAGGACTGATGGGTTCTAAACATTGTATCCCAGGGTTACAGATTCTACTTCCATTCTCTGCCAACCCCAAATGGGTTTCCAGAACGTCCTGCAAACCAGTGGGCAGAGGCTCAAAAGCAAGTACTTTCCCTGCTCAATATCAGGGGTATTCAACCTGTTCCGGTATAACAAAGGGGACAGGGTTTTTACTCCAGACTGTTCCTGGTGCCCAGAAAAAGGGCTCTTGGCACCCAATCCTGGCTCTATCAATACTCAACACCTTTCTGGTGGTCCCAAAATTCAAAATGCTTACCCTGCAACAGCTTCTCCCTATGCTAGCCAATGATGCTTGGTTAGTCACCCTAGACTTAAAAGAAGCTTATCTGCACATCCCCATGAGGGAGTCTTGCAGGAAATATCTACATTTCAGGGCAGGCTGTATACGCTATCAGTTCTCTGCACTTCCCTTTGGCTTATCTACTGCGCCCAGAGTATTCACAAAGTGCCTGGCTCCAGCCATTGCATACTGCAAGCAGAGAAATACTCAAATTTTCCCAATCTTGGACGATTGCCTGATTCAGGTGGTCAGTCAGGAATTGCTACTTTAGCATCTGGCATTTGTAAAAAGACTCCTAACTTAATTGGGGTACACCATCAATGAAAAGAAATCACAACTGGTGCCCAGTCAAAAAATTGTATTCCTGGGAGCAAGCTTGAACACAAGTTCCCAGATGGCATTCCTCACTCCAGAAAAGCAGGTCTATTTGACCAACTACTTCAAACAAATGGCCACCAAAACCCAGCTATCTGCAAGGAAAATACTGCAAGCCCTAGGGTTCATGGCCACATGCATTCTGTTAATTCCATATGCAAGACTGCATATGAGGAAACTTCAATGGTACTTAAAAAGTCTTTGATGTCTGCATTCTCAGGATCTGGAAATGGTGAATGTTCTTCGTGTTTCACTGTTGCAGTCATCACACTTGGGTTGTCTGCCTGCAGGTTAGCCCTCAGTTGGCCCGAATACCAGGGATTTCTGCGTCGGGTGCTGTCGCCTCTTCCATGACGTCAGGTCGTTAGGGGTATAAAACATGCAGCCGATGCCATTACATCAGCTTTTCTTGCTGCACGGGAGCCCGAAACAGAAGCAGTTCGCAAGTGGAGGTCGGCCGCTACCTGAAATTTTCGTTTTTTCCAGTTTCAAACCTGAAGTCTTCTAAAGCTAAGTACCCCATTGGGGATCCTTTTTTCTTGCTCTAAAGTTAACAATTGTCTTGCCTGTGGAAAGCAAATACCTCACAGAGATTTTCATTTTTACTGCGTCACCTGTTTCGGCCCAGACCACGACGTTCCTCGCTGTTGGTTTTGTGCCTTGTTCAACGCCCGAACTATTCGTCGTTGGGCTATCTTTGTCGCTAAATTCTTTCGCTCTCGTTCTCCGTATTCCAAAATGGCTTCATTAAGCCATCTGACTACCGATCTTCTTAAAAAAACGTAAGGATGGAGACTGACAGACCGCATAGGTCCAAAACTGCCGAAGCTTCCATTAAGCTAGTTGCCAGTCCGCCGGTACTCACTGAGGCGCTTTTGCAGCCCCTGATACCTGCTTCTACAGATTCACAAGCCTCTACTGAGACCCATTCGGAAGCCGATATGCTGCAATATGCTTCTTCGACTATAGAACCTGCAGATGTCTCTACCTTGGATGGGTCCAGAACCGATGTGCAGGCACTGGCTTCTGAGGGTGTATTCAGACCTTCTGATGTTGGTATTAAGCAGACTACTACTTTTTTTGACTAAAACTACTGAATTTCTCAGGCCCAGAGTTCGCACTACTCCTAGGAAACCGAACAAAGCGCATTCTCAAGGCCCCATGCCTCCGAAACAAATGCTTAAAATGGCTGAAGACCTTATTACTTTAATTAGGGGAAGCCAGTCTTCCCCCTCTAAAAGACAAAAAATCGATTTTCCTTCTGATTCTACAGACCATGAGTCCGATGACTCTGACCCCTCTGATTACCAGGACATACCCTTATCCACCTATGAGGATTCAGATGCAGAGGATTCCATTCCCTCTGCCTCCCCTCCAGAGGACTTTTTCTTTCGGTGAAACCTTGCATACCCTAAGAGAGCATTTCCGCTGGGAAAGTCAGGACTACCCTCAGTCCAAAAAGAGACTCTGGGAGTTTTTAGACTTGCCTTAGCACAGGCCCCTAGCTATACCCCCTGTCCTGGACATGATAGATGTCTTCATGGAATCAAGTCTTAACCCTGATACTTTACCTCCAGCTCCTAGAAAGCCTGACAGGTACTACAGAGTACCAGACTGTCACAAATTTCTCTAAAAATCCTATTGCGGATCAAGAGGCCATTTCCCAAGGACCTAAAGGTATTAAGGCCACTACAGCCAAAACCCCTACCCCTTTGGACAGGGATTCTAGGGCTTTAGACAGATGGGGTAAGAGGGTATATACCTCTGCAACTCCTGCCATCAGGGCTTTAAATTGCCAGTTTCACATGTTGAAGTACCAGCACCATAGTATGGAACTAATTAAACAAAAAAAGTTGTTGATTCCTGATTGTGCAGAAAATAAAGATTTACAAGAGTTAATGCATTCTGCAAACCAAGTTGGTAAACATACTTTGCAGTGTGGTTTTGATGCCTTAGAAGCATCTTGCAGGGCTGCTGTCACTGGGTCTGTTCTGAAGAAGGCATGCTTGGCTGAAAGAACAAATCTTGCCAGACCACGTCAAAGCAAAATTACTAGATGCTCCATTAAACCAAGAATGTTTGTTTGGTACAAAAGCAGATTAAGTTCTTAAAAAGATGGAGGAAAAAGCAAAATCTATGCAAACTGATTTCTTACAGGTATAGCCACCTACATTCAGTAAGCATTGGCCTTCAAAAACCGGTCCTTTCCAGTCCCTCCCAGGCCTTCAGTCCAAACCCAGGGGCAACAGACCACAAAGACTACAGTCTCAGGGTATTCACAGATGTAAACAATGGAGTGCTCCCACCTCAAAAACAGGGAGTGGTAAGCCACCCTCTTATGGAAAAAGTTCACAATGACTTGTCCTTCATCCTTCCCAGCCATGCCCAAGTACTTGCACCCCTAGGAGGAAAACTTGCCCTGCATGCAAAAAAGAGGGAATACATTGCCCAGGACTGATGGGTCTTAAACATTGTATCCCTGGGATACAGTTTCTACTTCCACTCACTGCCAAACCCAAGTGGATTGCCAGACCTTCCTCCAAACCAGTGGGCAGAGGCCCAAACGCAAGTACTTTCTCTTCAGTGTCAGGGCTATTCATCCTGTTCCAGCAGAGCAAAGGGGACAGAGTTTCTACTCCAGACTGTTTCTGGTGCCCAGAAAAAGAGAACTCTTGGCGCCCTATTCTGGAGCTGTCAATTCTCAACACCTTCCTGGTGTTACCAAAGTTCAAAATGCTTACACTCCAACAGCTGCTTACTATGCTAGCCAAGGACTCCTTGCTGGTCACCCTGGACGTAAAAGAAGCTTATCTGCACATCCCCATAATGGAATCTTGCAGGAAATATCGATGTTTCAGGGCAGGATCTATGCACGATCCGTTCTTTGCACTTCCCTTTGGCTTATCTACTGTGCCCAGGGTATTCAAAAATTGCCTGGCTCCAGCCATTACATACTGCAGGCAGAGAAACATTCAAATTTACCCCTACTTGGATGATTGCCTGAGTCAGGCTGACAGTCAGGAATTGCTACTTCAGCACCTAACATTTGTAAAGCGACTCCTAACTTCCCTGGGTTATACCATCAGTGAATAGAAGTCACATTTGGTACCCAGCCAAAAAAATTGTATTCCTGGGAGCAAGCTTGAACACAACTTCCTGATGGCATTCCTCACTACAAAAAAACAGGTTTATCTGACAAATTACTTCAAACCACTAGCCACCCAAACCCAGCTATCTGCAAGAAAAATACTGCAAGCCCTAACGTTCATGGCCTCATGCATTCTCCTAATTCCATATGCAAAATTGCATATGAGGAAACTTCAGTGGTGCTTAAAGTCTCTGGTGTTAACATTCTCAGGACCTGGAAACACTGATTCCTATCATTCCTTGCTTAAAGACAGAGTTCCTTTGGTGGGCAGAGGCCTGCAACCACAACAAGGGACTCCCTTTCACTCAACCCCCTGCTGCCCAAACCTGACAACAGACTCATCGGACTATGCATGGGGCCTCACATGGCAGGCAAATGCATTCAAGGCAAATGGAGCCCAGGACAAATGCGCCTGCATATCAGTCAAAAAGAAATGTTAGCTGTACAGAATGCACTGACAGCCTTCAAATACCTTATCTTTCCAGGACAACTGTTGATAAAGACAGGCAACACCAAAGTTATGTGGTACATAAACAAGCAGAGGGGAACTCATTCCTACCCACTGTGCAGGTTAGCCATGGCTGTGTGGAACACAGCCTTGAGCAACCAAGTGCACCTGCAAGCTCAATTCCTGCCAGGAAGCAAAATTCACTGGCAGATGACTTGAGCAGAAATCTAGTGGACCTGCACGAGTGGAAACTGGAATCCAACTCATTCAAGCTTCTAATCCACAAATGGGGCCACCAGAGGTGGACCTCTTTGCTTCCCCCAAAACCATACCTCTCAATCTATGCCTTTCCCTCTCTGCCCCTCCTCTCGAAAGTACTACTCAAGCTCAAACAGGATAAGCCAAGGACGATCCTTAAACTTGGCCACGCCAGCACTGATAACCACTTTTACACAGTCTGACAACAGTGACACTCTGGCATCTGCATCAGACCCCCCCCCCCCTCTGCTGTCCCAGCAGGAGGGCCAGATTTTGCTTCCTCAGCTGCAAACCCTGAACCTAGCAGCCTGGCTTATTCCCTGAATACATCACCAGCAACCCTCAGCAAACAGGTGCTGGATGTCATCCTTGTGGCCAGGAGACCTAGTACTAGGAAATCCTATTCAGAAAAGTGGAAAAGATACTGTTCTTGGAGCCAGTCTCAGGGAAAGGACGCAGCCATGCCCACCTTACCTCAAATCCTAGATTATCTAGCAGAGCTGCTCCACAAAGGCCTATCCTTCTCATCAATTAAGATTCATGCCTCTGTCATCTCAGCTCATTACAATACTGAGCCCCACCCCTCTTCTCTCACCCTCTGGTCAAACAGTTCCTGAGAGGAGCTAACAATTTAAGACCCCCGAGGAGAGCTCCCACTCCTGCCTGGGACCTTAACTTTGTACTAGAGAAGCTCACGCTGCCCCCTTTTGAGCCTGCTGCTACAGCAGAGTTAAAATTCCTCTCTTGGAAAAAGCCTTACTTCTAGCCATCACTTCAGCAAAAAGAGTGTCTGAGTTACAGGCCCTTATGGCTGTGGAACCCTTCATGATCTTCCATGCGGACAGGGTTTCCCTCAGGACTAACCCATCATTTATGCCCAAGGTGGTATCCAGTGTAGCTTTAAACCAATCCATCCATTTACCAACCTTTTTTTCTAATCCTCGGAATAAAGGGGAAAGGATTCTGCACTCCTTGGATGTGCACAGGCAGCGTAGTTTCTATCTTGACAGGACTAAATCTTTCAGAAAATCTGACCAGCTGCTAGTCAGCTTTGCTACAGGGGCAGAGGGCAAGGCCATTTCAAAACAAACCATCTCCAAATGGATAGCATACTGCATCAATTTCTGCTACAAACACCATGGAAAACCTACCACACAGGGGATCAGAACCCATTCCACTAGGGCTACCTCAACCTGTACAGCATTTCTCAGGGGGGTCCCTACCAGGGACATCCTGGAAGTTGCAATCTGGAGTTCAGTACACACCTTCAAGCATTACCACTTGCCTATCTTTTCTAAATCCAGAGCTAGATTTGCTACAGCAGTCCTACAAGGCCTGCTAGCCAGCCCTAACACTGTTTGACTGCCTCCACCCTTACTCATATTTGTGAATCAACCCAAGTGTGATGACTGCAACAGTAAAACACGAAGAACATAGTACAGTTGTGTGTACACTTACCATAAATGTACATTTTCGAGTGTATTCACTGTTGCAGTCCTGGTTACCCTCCCCCCAGCCCCCTGACTTTTCTGTACTTTCTACCTGTCCTCTTTTTTGGCTATATCTTATGGCAATGGTATTTACTTTTCACTGGAGGTGTTCCACACCTTGTAATTGCTTCCTATTTTGGGGGCTCCTGACATTTGGGGCAAAAAAAACAATGTAATGCGTCGGTTGCATGTTTTATACCCCTGACGACCTGACGTCATGGAAGAGGCGACAGCATCTGACATAGAAATCCCAAGACTCTGGTGTTCGGGCAGACTGAGGGCTATCTGCAGGCAGATAACCCAAGTGTGATGACTGCAACAGTGAATACACTCGAACATCTACTTTTATGGTAAGTGTACACAACTGTACTTTCCTGTCCTGCCTTGTCTAAGAGCAGAGTTCCCTCTGGTGGGCAGAAGCATGCAACCACAGCAGGGGACTGCCTTTCACTCAATACCTCGCCGCCCAAACCCTGACAACAGACGCATCAGATTATGTATGGGGGCTCACATGGCAGGCAAATGCATTCAGGGCAAGTGGAGCCCAGGACTAATTTTCCTGCATATCAATCTAAAAGAGATGCTAGCTGTACAGAATGCTGTGACAGCTTTCAAGTTCCTAATCCTTCTAGGACAGCTGCTGATAAAAACAGACAACACCACAGTTATGTGGTACATAAACAAGCAGGGGAGAACCCATTCTTACCCATTCTGCAGGTTAGCCATGGCCATGTGGAACACAGCCTTGGGCAACCAAGTGCACCTACAAGCTCAATCCCTGCCAGGCAAACAAAATTCGCTGGCAGACGACTTGAGCAGAAATCTGCTGGACCCACATGAGTGGAAATTGGAGCCCAACTCCTTCAAACTTCTAATACAGAGGTGGGGGACACCGGAGTTGGACCTCTTTGCCTCCCCCGAGAAACACCAGTTGAACAAATTCTGCACCAGGAACCCTCACAGCAGGGCCTGGAAGGTGGATGCCCTATCCTTCACATGGGAAAACCTCTCAATTTATGCCTTTCCCCCTCTGCCCCTCCTCTCAAAAGTACTACTCAAGATCAAACAGGGCAGGTCAAGGGCAATTCTTATTGCCCCAGACTGGCCATGCCAGCACTGGTACCCACTCCTATGCAGTCTGACAACAGTGCCACCCTGGCACCTCCATCATACACCTTCCCTGTTGTCTCAGCAGGAGGGACATATTTTGCATCCACAGTTGCATACCCTAGACCTTACAGCCTGGCTTATCCCCCGAATACACCACCAGCAACCCTCAGCAAACAGGTGCTGGACGTCATTCTTGAGGCCAGAAGGCCTAGTACTAGGAAATCCTATGTTGAAAAGTGGAAACGATATTGTTCTTGGAATCTGTCTCAAGGAAAGGACACACAAGTGCCCTCCTTGCCTCAAATCCTTGTTTACCTAGCAGAGCTACTCCACAGAGACCTAGCCTTCTCCTCCATTAAGATTCATGCCTCTGCCATCTCAGCTCATTATAATACTGAGCTACCTCTATTTTCTCACCCTGTCATCAAACAGTTCCTGAGAGGGACTAACAACTTAAGGCCCCCTAGGAGAGCCCACCCCCTGTCTGGGACCTTAACTTTGTACTGGAAAAGCTCATGCTTCCCCCTTTTGAACCTGCTGCTTCAGCAGAGCTAAAATTCCTCTCTTGGTTTTGCTTCAGTCTTGCTTCTAGCCATAGCTTCAGCAAGAAGAGTGTTTGAGTTACAGGCACTAATGGCTGTGGAACCCTTCATTATTTTCCATGCTGACAGGGTTTTCCTCATGACTAACCCATCCTTTATGCCTAAGGTGGTGTCCAGTGTGACTGTAAACCAATCCATCTATTTGCCAACCTTCTTCCCTAATCCTCAAAATAAAGGAGAAAGGATACTGCACTCCTTGGACGTGCACAGACAGCTCAGATTCTACCTTGAGAGGACTAAATCTTTCAGAAAATCTGACCAGCTGCTTGTTAGCTTTGCTACAGGGGAAGAGGGCAAGGTCATTTCAAAGCAAACCATTTCCAAATGGATTGCACACTGTATCCATTTCTGCTACAAGCACCATGGAAAACCTACCCCACAGGGGATCAGACCACATTCCACTAGGGCTACTTCCATCTCTACAGCATTTCTTAGGGGAATCCCTACCAGGGACACCCTGAAAGCTGCATCCTGGAGTTCTGTACACACCTGCACCAAGCATTACCACTTACCTATTTTTTCTAAATCCAGAGCTGGATTTGCTACAGCAGTCTTACAAGGCCTGCTAGCCAGCCTTAACGCTTCTTGACTGCCTCCACCCTCCCTCAGCTTTGGGAATCACCCCAAGTGTGATGACTGCAACAGTGAAACACGAAGAACATATTACAGTTATGTACACTAAATGAAGATGTTAGAGTGTATTCACTGTTGCAGTTCTGGTTTCCCTCCATTCAGCCCCCTGGTGTTCTCTAACCTTTCTACCTATCCTCTTTATGGCCATTTTTAATGGCAGTGATATTTACTTTTTACTGGTGGTGTTCCACACCATATAATAGCTTCCTATTTGGGGGGCTCCTGACATTTGGGGCAAGAAAAACTGATGTAATGGCATCAGCTGCATGTTTTATACCCCAGATGTCATGAGAGGTGACAGCATCCAATGCAGAAATCCCAAGACACTGGTATTCGGGCCGACTGAGGGCTACCTTCAGGCAGATAACCCAAGTGTGATGACTGCAGCAGTGAATACACTCAAACATCTACAATTATGGTAAGTGTACACAACTGTACTTTGCATATATGGGAGTTCTGCGATGTTCTCAATTCCCATTCTCTAGAACATGGTCTCCATCCATGTGAATCAGAATTACTTCCTATCCCTATTCAAGTCCAACTTAGAGTAGTGGATGAGGATTCGGAATCTCACCCCCTTGTCTGGCACCTGTTTGTCTGATGGACAGAGGCAGTCAGTAATCACCCCCCTATATAAATCAAATTTGTGGGTCGCACTTAGGTTGCATAGCTAGGCTTATGAGGGCCCTGGTGGTGGTTATCCTAGTATTCACCAATGAGTCAATGTAGTCTCTCAGCAATAACAGCTAAATAAGATTGCGGTCTAGTGCAGATGTTCTTCATGTTTCACTGTTGCAGTCATTACATTTGGGTTGTTTGCTTGCAGTAGCCCTCAGTCGGCCTGATTAACAAAGTCTTGAGGCCTGCCTTGGTTGCTGTCCCTTCTTTCATGATGTCAGGTCATCAGGGGTATAAAACATGCATCCGACGCCATTACATCAGTCTTTCTTGCCATGTGATGCGCGAAGCAGAAGCAGTTCGCAAGTGCTGGTCAGCCGACTCCTGAAATTTTCGTTTTTGAGTTTCAGAACTGAAGTCTTCAACTAAAGCTGAATACCCCGTTGGGGAAACTTTTTCTTGCTCCTCACCAATGTCAGTAAAAGTTAATAATTGCATTACTTGTGGAAAGCAAATACCTCATAAAGTTTTTCATTCGTACTGTATTCCTTGCCTAGACCCTGACCCCACGACGTACCTTGCTGTCGGTTTTGTGCTTTATTTAATCAGTGCACTATCAGTCGTCGGTATATTTTCACCTCTAAATATTTTGTTCTCTGTTTAATTATCCAGAAATGGCATCGGTTAGCCACCCTACTACCGGGATTCCAAAAAAAAAAATGCAAAGATAGAGACAGACCGCCGAGGTCCAAAACTGCCGACGCTTCTCCTAAGCCAGTTCGCCGGTACTCAGTGAGGCGCTTTTGCAGCCCCTGATACCCGCTACTTCTCATTCGCAGGCCTCTACTGAGACCCATTCATAGTCCGGTATGTTGCGAGATGCTTCCAACTGTGGAACCCGCGGATGTCTCTACCTTGGATGGGTCCAGAGCCGCTGTGCAGGCATTGGCTTCTGAGGGTGTATTCAGGCCTATGGACTTGCATATTAAACCAATGCCTCCTTCATTTAGGCCTGAATCTCGAACCATGCCTAAAAAACTGATGCCCAGGCCGCATGCTCAGGCCTCTATGCCCAAAAAACAAATAAGAATGGTTGAAGATCTTATAACTCTAATCAGGGGAAGCCAACCCCCCCCCCCCCCCTGTTCTAAGAGGCCTAGGACTAAAGTTGTTTATGAATCTTCTGACCAGGATTCTGATTTTTCTGATTCTTCCGATGATCTGGATTTGCCCTTATCTACTTATGAGGATTCTGATGCAGAGGACTCTATTCCCTTTGCTTCTCCTCCAGAGGATATCTCTTTTGGTGAAATCTTACATACTCTTAAGGGAGTATTTCCACTGGGAAAGCCAGGATTTTTCTGATTCAAAAAAGAGGCTTAAGGAATTCTTACTCCTGCCTCAGCATAGGCTTGTAGCTATTCCTCCTGTACTAGACATTGTTGATGCTTTTTCGGAATCTAGTTTGGCCCCTGATTCTCTGCCTCCTGCTCCCAGAAAACCTGATAGATATTGCAGGGTTCCTGAGTCACACAAGTTCCTTTTTAAAAATCCTATTCCGGATCCAGAGACTATTTCACAGGGTCCCAAGGGCATTAAGTCGTCTTCTGCTAAAAATCCTACCCCTTCTGATAGAAACTTCAGGGCGCTGGATAGATGGGGTAAGAAGGTTTACACTTCTGCAACCTTGACCATTAGGGCATTAAACTGCCAGTTTCATATGTTAAAGTATCAGCAACACGTTATTGAATTGTTTAAACAAAACATTATGTTGATTCCTGACTGTGCGGAAAGTAAAGAATTACAGGATTTAATGCATTCTTCTGAACAGGTTGGAATACATACTTTCCAATGTGGATTTGATTCATTAGAGGCCTCTTGCAGGGCTGCTGTTACTAGGTCTGTGCTCAGAAGGCATGCTTGGCTTAAGGAGCAGTCTTTGCCTGATCATGTTCAAGCTAAATTGTTGGATGCTCCCTTAAATCAGGCCCCCCTGTTTGGCAACAAGGCTGAGGAAGTTCTTAAAAAGATGGAAGATAAAGCTAAATCTATGCAAACTGTTAAAGATTTATTACAAGTTCAGCCTCCTTGATTTAGTAGGCACTGGCCCTCCAAGAATTGGTCCTTTCCAGCCTTTTCCAGGTCTTCTCAAGCCAAATCCAGACACAGCAAAAACCCCAGGTTTCAGTCCCAGGGGACACACAAGACTATACAGTGGGGGGGTTTCCACACCCAAATCAGGGAGTAGTAAGACTCCCCCCTATGGAACTGTCTCAATGACTTGCTTTTAAATTTTCCAAGCACTTCCCAACTGAATGCTCCTTTAGGCGGAAAGATTGGTCTGCAGGCCAGAAACTGGGAACTCATTACCCAGGACAAATGGGTTTTTAAATATATTGTCCCACGGATACAGATTTCACTTCCACACCTTACCAACGCTAAGCGGGTGGCCAGATCTGCCCCCAAATCAGTGGGCAGAGGCCCAAAATCAAGTACTCTCTCTCTTAAGCAAGGAGGCTATTCAATTGGTACCAGAAGAGGCAAAGGGACAAGGTTTCTATTCGAGACTTTCTGGTACCCAGAAAAGGCAATACCATGGCGTCCTATCCTGGACCTTTAATATCTTTCTTGTGATTCCAAAATTCAAGATGCTGACTCTTCACCAGCTGCTTCCTATGCTAGAAAAAGATGCATGGCTAACGAGACTAGACTTAAAAGAAGCATACCTGCACATCCCTATCAGGGAGTCTTGCAGAAGATACCTATGCTCCAAAGCAGGCTACATGCAGATGTTCTTCGTGTTTCACTGTTGTAGTCATTACATTTGAGTAATCTGCTGACAGGATGCCCTCAGTTGGCCTGAATTCCAAAGTCTTGGGTCCTGCGTCGGTTGCTTTCTTCTCTTCCATGACGTCAGGGGTATAAAACATGCAGCCGACGCCATTTTCTTTAGTCTTTCTTGCCGCGCAGTGTCCGAAGCAGAAGCATTCGCAAGTGCCGGTCGGCCAACTACTGAAATATTCGCGTTTGAGTTTCAGAAGCAAAGTCTTCACTAAATCTAAGTACCCCATTGGGGAAACTTTTTTCTTGCCTTTTACCGATGTCAGACAAAGTTAATAATTGTATTACTTGTGGGAAGCAAATACTTTATAAGGATTTCCATTTATACTGTATTCCTTGCCTAGGCCCTGACCACAATGTGCTGGCTGTCGGTTTTGTGCTAGATTTAACCAATGCACTATTAAGCGTCCGTATATTTTTGCATCGAAGTATTTCAGAAACCGATTTAACTACCCAGAGATGTCGTCTGATAGCAGTCCGACTACCAGAGTACATAAAAAAACGCAAAGAAAAGGACAGAGAAAGGCAGTCGAGATCCAAAACCGACGACGAAGCTTCTCCTAAGCCAGTCGCCGGTTCCCCTGTACTCAGTGAGGCGCTTTTGCAGCCCCTGATACCCGCTACCTTCGAATCGCAAGCCTCTACCGACACCCTTGTGGAGTCTGGCATGCTGCAAGATACTCAAGGTATTGGACCGACGGATGTATCTCCCTCAGATGGGTCCGGAGCCACTGAGCAGGCACCGGCTTCTGAGGGTGTATTCAGACCTCAACATTTTTACATCAAACCGAAAGCTGCAAAACCAAAGGCAAAGACACCTTCTAAAACTAAAAAACGCTTCTAAAACTAAAAAACGATGCCTGAGCCACATGCACAGGCCTCTATGCCTAAAAAACAGATGATCAAAATGGCTGAAGACCTTATTACCTTGATCAGGGGTACCCATCCCCTTCCAGATAAGAGGCCTAGGCAAGACACCGACTATAAATCTTCAGATCAGGTTTCCATTTCTTCTGATCAGGAATTAACTTTACCTCCCTATGAGGATTTTGATGCTGAGGAGTCTATTCCATCTGCATCTCCTGCTGAGGATTATTCATTTGGAGAAACCTTGCATACTTTGAGGGAGCATTTTCACTGGGAGAGTTGAGACTTCTCAGATTCAAAAAAGAGGCTCAGGAATTTCCTCCTTCTCTCTCAGCACAAGCCTTTAGCCATTCACCCTGTTAGACATTGTGGATGATGTTTTTTCGGAGTCAAGCCTGACTCCTTACCTCCGGCTCCCAGTAAGACTGACCGGTATTACAGGGTCCCTGACTCTCATAAATTTTTATTTAGAAACCCTGCTGCTGATCCTGAAACGATCTCATAGGGTCCTAAGGGAGTTAAGGTCTCAACAGCTAAAAACCCTACCCCCACGACAGAGATTCCAGGGCGCTGGACAGATGGGGGAAAAAGGTTTATACATCTGCAACCTTGGCAATCAGGGCCTTAAACTGTCAATTTCATATGCTTAAGTACCAACATGTTATGGGATTGCTGAAACAGAAAATGATGATTTCAGAATGTGCAGAAAATAAGGAATTGCAGGAATTATTGCATGCAGCTGAACAAGTTGGAAAGCATACTTTGCAATGTGGTTTTGATTCTTTAGAGGCCTCCTGCAGGGCCGCAGTTACTGGATCTGTGATTAAGAGGCATGCCTGGTTAAAGGAACAAAATTTGCCTGATCATGTTAAAGCTAAATTAGTAGATGCACCTTTACAGCATGATTCTTTGTTTGGTATTAAGGCAGAAGAGGTATTAAAGAAAATGGAAGACAAAGCTAAGTCTATGCAAACTGTTAAAGATTTCTTACAAGTGCAGCCACCAAGATTCAGTAGACACTGGCCTACAAAAAATTGGTCCTTTCCTGTGTCAGACAGAGCTCAAAGGGGCAAATCCAGACACCCTAAGGGTTCCAGATACCAGGCTCAAGACTCCTACAGGTCAAAGCAATGGGGCGCATCCACCTCCAAATCTGGAGGAGATAAAGCGCAAACCTATTGAAAGCAATCCCAATGACTTCCCTCTAACTACACCAAGCATTTATCTTTTGGCAGCACCCATAGGGGGGAAATTAGCACTTTTTGCTCAAAATTGGTAGTTAATAACCCAGGACAAGTGGGTACTGAACATCGTATCACAGGGATACAGATTCCATTTCCACACTCTGCAAATGACAAATTTTTGGCCAGCCCTGCCAAAACACCAATGGGCAGAGGCACAAAAACAGGTGACGTCCCTCATGGACATGGGGGCAATTCAGATGGTACCAGAACAGGAAAAAGGACAAGGTTTTTCCTCAAGCCTGATGTTCATCGTGCATACAGCTGCAGTCATAACAGATGGGTTCTCCTGCCGTCAGGCGGGTCCTCGGTCGGCCGAATTCCAAAGTCTAGGTCCGGCGTCGGTTGTCGTCGCTTCTTCCCTGACGTCAGTGCGACAGGGGTATAAAAGAACCAGCCGACGCCATGTTCTCCAGTCTTTCTTGCCGCGCAGTGCCCGAAGCAGAAGCAGTTCGCAAGTGCCGGTCGGCCAGCTCCTGAGATGACGAAAAATTTGGAAAACCGAAGTCTTCTTAAAAGCCAAGTACCCCGTTGGGGAAACTTTTCTTGCCTCAGACCGATGTCAGACAAAGTTAATAATTGTATTTCTTGTGGGAAGCAAATACCGCATAAGGATTTCCATTCCCTCTATATACCTTGTTTAGGCCCAGACCACAACGTCTCGGTCTGTCACTGATGTCCTTCAAGGATGCATCTGCAGTCTTTACAAATGGGTTGTCCTGTCGTCAGGCAGCCCTTCGGTCGGCCGGATTCCAAAGTCTGGGTCTGGCTTCGGCTGGTGTCGCACTTCACCCGACGTCATTGCGGCAGTTATTCGGGTATAAAGGCATCAGCCGACGCCATTTTCCTCAGTCTTTCTTGCCGCGTGGCGCCCAAAGCAGAAGCTGTTCGCAAGTGCCGGTCGGTCAGATCCAGAGATTACTACTACCGAATACTACTTCGAAGACTTCTATAAAGCTAAGTACCCGTTGGGGACTCTTTCTTGCCTCAGCCGATGTCAGAGAAAGTTAATAACTGTTTATCTTGTGGGAAACAAATACCTCATAAAGATTTCCACTCCTATTGCATACATTGTTTAGGCCCAGACCACGACGTAGCAGCTTGTCTAGCCTGTGCTTCTTTTAACCGACGGACGCTTAGACGTCGCTCGGACTTTGCTGAACAGATTTTCGGCTCCGATTTTGCCTACATTATGCCGTCGGATCCTCCGACTACGCAAATAACCAAAAGAAAAGGACCGACACTTGCGGTCCGGTTTCGCTGAAACCGCGGTTAAGCAAACCACGAGTGTCTCGGTTTCGGCCGAAACCGAGCAAGCGGTTCGTTCTTCAGCCGATAACCTGCTTTCTACCGAGGCCTCTTCTAACCTGGTAGAAACTGCTTCTGAAACCCAGCCTTCTGTTGCGGTTTCACAGGATTTATCAGACACCATTCCCCTGGATATCTCTACCCCTGCACATGGAGCTGCCAGGCCTCCTCCAGCTATGTCTATTAAGGCCTTTGCCAGGGCTAAAGCAGCCAAAGCATCAAAACCTGTGCCTGCCAAGCCCCCCTCTCACAGGCCCAGCTCCAGCTCCCATATGCTTTCTTTGGCTGAGGATCTCATCTCTTTAATTTGTGGAGCCCAGCCTCATCCAGACAGGGCCTCTCTCCCTCCTCCAGAAAAGAGGCCTAGAGCAGAGCCCCCTGAGCCAGTATCCACAGATGATTCCTCTGATGACTCAGAACATACAGACCCTCCTGAGGCTTCTTATTCTCCTTACGAAGACTCTGATGCTGAGGAGTCCATCCCTTCAGCCTCTCCTCCTGAGGAATTTTCCTTTGGGGAAACCTTGCATGCTATGAGGGAACAATTTCAGTGGCAGGGCCAAGATTTCTCAGACTCTAGAAAAAGGCTTAGGACCTTTCTACATTTGCCACAGCACAGGCCTTTAGCTATACCTCCAGTTCTTTCTGTTGTTGATGCATTTAACGATGCTTGCACTGCTCCTGATTCTTTACCTCCGGCTCCTGCCAAGCCCGATAGGTACTACAGGGTCCCGGACTCTCATCACCACCTATATAAGGCTCCTTTTGCAGACCCAGAGACTATTTCCCAGGGTCCTAAAGCTGTAGCAGCTACTTCTTCTAAAAACCCCCTCCCCTCTGAAAGGGAATCCAGGTCCTTAGAGAGATGGGGTAAAAAGGTTTACACCTCTGCTACTTTGTCAGCTAGAGCTTTGAACTGCCAATTTCATATGATTCAATATCAAGAGTTTATGCTTGACCAGTTGACTAAAAAGCTGTCCTCTGAATAATCTTTAGATAAAAAAGTATGTTCAAGAAATGGTACATAACATACAGCAGGTTAGTAACCATTCTTTAAAATGCGGCTATGATGCACTGGAGGCTTCCTTTAGATCAGCCATGACTGGCACAGTTATCAGGAGGCATGCATGGTTGAAAGAACAGGCATTACCAGACCATGTCAAATCTAAGCTTTTGGATGCACCTATGGACAAGGTCAATTTATTTGGTTCCCCTGCACAGCAGGTACTAAAAAAGATGGAAGAGAAAGCAAAATCTGTGCAAACAGTGAAAGATTTCTTACAAGTTCAACCTCCAAGGTTTAGCAGGAATTGGCCCTCCAAGAATTGGTCCTTTCCGGACTCCTCTAAGGCACAAAGAGGCAGGAACAGGCGCTCTAGAGGCAGAAACCAATCCAGGGGTGCCTACAGGGGTCGCCAGTGGCAGGGTAACAACCAACGAGGCACGGATACAGCCACCACCACTACAACTCAATCACAGTGACTTGGCGGTGGCACCGCCTACCAGGGAACAACTAGAAGCACCCTTAGGCGGAAAGCTAACCTTATTTTCAAGAAACTGGCACTGCATTACAAGAGAAAAATGGATTTTGCAAACTATAGACCAAGGTTTACAGGTTCCATTTCCATACTCTACCAGGAAAGAGAGGAATGCCAAACCTACCACCTACTCAAAGGGCAGAAGCTCTAAAACAAATATCTCAATTATTAAGAATGAGAGCTGTGGAAAAGGTACCATCTATGGAGCAAGGGAAGGGATTTTACTCCAGACTCTTCCTGGTACCAAGAAAAGAAAACAAATGGAGGCCTATTCTAGACCTGTCCGCTTTAAACACATTCCTCTTTGTTCCCAAATTCAAAATGCTGACCCTACAGCAGCTTCTTCCCATGCTGGGCAAGGAGTCTTGGCTGGTAACTCTAGATCTCAAGGAGGCATACCTGCACGTCCCCATAAGGCCAATTTGCAAGAAGATACCTCAGATTTCTTGCAGGATCAGAGCATTATCAATTCTCAGCATTGCCCTTTGGCTTATCTACTGCGCCCAGAGTGTTCACGAAATGCCTGGCATCAGTAATCGCTCATTGCAGACTTCAGGGGATTCAAATCTATCCCTACCTGGACGACTGCCTGATACAAGCGGACAACAAAAACAAACTAACAGAAGACTTACAAAGAGTCATCTACCTGCTGCAAGCCCTGGGATATACAGTCAATACAAAAAAGTCAAGGCTGATTCCATCCCAAAGAATAACCTTTCTGGGTGCAGAACTGGACACATCAAAACAAATGGCATTTCTAACTGCAAGAAAAGTGCTACAAGCTCTAGGCTTCATGGCATCCTGCATAATACTGGTCCCTCATGCCAGGCTGCATATGAGAAAGCTACAGTGGTACCTAAAGAATTTGTGGTCCCAGCACAAGCACAGCCTAGAAACCAAAATTCAAATGATCCCATGCCTGAAGCAAGAGTTCCTATGGTGGGCTCAGGCCTGCCAATCAAACACAGGATTGCCCTTCTGCAAAAGTCAACCAAGGCAAACCATCACGACAGATGCCTCAGACCTCGGTTGGGGGGCACACATGATCGACAAGTGCATTCAAGGCCTATGGACTCAAGACCAGCTGCATCTGCACATAAATCTAAAAGAAATGATGGCAGTAAAATTGGCAATCCAGGCATTCAGACCTTTTCTCCAAGAAGGCCAGTTGATGATAAGGACAGACAACACCACAGTTATGTGGTACATCAACAAACAGGGAGGCACACACTCATACCCTCTATGCCGGCTGGCACTGGACCTATGGGATGTGGCTCTGAGCTACAACTTTCAGTTACAGGCAATTTATGTACCAGGGAAGGAAAACATTCTAGCAGACATATTAAGCAGAACTACAACAGATGCCCACGAATGGATGCTGCATCCGGACATCTTCAAAACCATCACAAGAGAATGGGGATTACCACAAACAGACTTGTTTGCATCCCCATTCAATCACCGGTTGAAGAAATTCTGCACAAGGACTTACCACCCACTTGCTTGGAAGGTGGACTCCCTATCTTTCAGTTGGAAAGGCCTGACAGCATACGCATTCCCACCACTTCCTTTGATGCACAAGGTGCTTCTGAAGATCAAAGAGGAACGTCCGAGGGTCATTCTGATAGCCCCAGACTGGCCAAGACAACATTGGTATCCACTGCTGAGGAGCATGTCCCGGGAACAAATATGGACACTGCCCCTGATCCCATTACTGCTAACACAGAACAACTACAACATCCTGCATCCAAACCTGAAAACTCTGCAGCTAACTGCCTGGAACATTACATAACAGCAATTAACCCCAAAGGGTTAAAGACATAATCCTGGAGGCTCGTAGACCTTCAACAAGAAAGAATTATGCAGCTAAATGGAAAAGATATCTCATCTGGAGTGCTGCAAAGGGGCAAGATGTGACACGGGTGAACATAGCCAACATCCTGGAGTACTTGGCGGAGCTCTTCCATATAGGTCTGTCCTACTCTTCCATCAAGATACATGCATCAGCTATTTCAGCAGAATACAGCTTGGATCCTCCTGTCTTCTCACATCCTCTGCTCAGACAGTTTCTGAGAGGAATTAAAAATGTAAAACCTCCCAGGAAACCTCCATTGCCAGCATGGGACTTGAACTTTGTGCTAGAAAAACTGACTTCCTCCTTTCGAACCAGCAGCAACAGCAGAATTACAATACTTATCCTGGAAGACTGCTTTCCTGCTGGCAATAATTTCAGCAAGAAGGGTCTCTGAACTTCAGGCATTAATGGCAGTGCAACCCTTCCTAATCTTCCATCAAGATAGTGTCCATGAGAACAAATCCTACATTTATGCCTAAGGTGGTATCCAGAGTCTCTTTAAATCAGGCTATCCACCTTCCTACATTCTTCCCCAACCCACAGAACAGGGGAGAAAGGCTCTTACACACCTTGGATGTACACAGACAATTACGCTACTACCTGGACAGGACAAAAAACAATAGAAAAACTGACCAGCTTCTGGTAGCATATGCAACAGGAAAGGAAGGAAAACCAATTTCTAAACAGACAATCTCCAAATGGATAGGAAATTGCATTAGATTTTGTTACTCCTACCATGGAAAGAAAACTCCAGAGAACATCAGGCCTCACTCCACAAGGGCTACAGCCACTACCACAGCTTTCTTACGAGTGGCTACCAAGGACATTATAGAGGCTGCTACTTGGACCTCCGTGCATACATTTGCCAAGCATTATAACTTACCTCTATACTCTAGATCCCGTGCTGGTTTTGCCACTGCTGTTTTGCAAGGGATCCTAACTACACCATAATCTCTTCTCATTTCCTCCTCCCTAGTTTAGCTATGGTATTCTACCCATTTGTAAAGACTGCAGATGCATCCTTGAAGGACATAGTACAGTTTTGTACCTACCATAAATGTAGATGTCCGAGAGGAATGCATCTGCAGTCAGGATTACCCACCTCCTTCCCTCTGAGGTACTCCTAGGGTATTTGCCAATCTTTAGCTAGCTTGGGGGGGATCTATTATGGTGTATTTGTTTGTATATATGTACATACATGCTTATTTTGTGTGTTTGCTCTCTACTATTTGGAAACTTTGGCATTTATCCAAATTTAGCCATCCAAGAGGGCACCTGGCATCTGGGGCAAGAAACACTGAGGAAAATGGCGTCGGCTGATGCCTTTATACCCGAATAACTGCCGCAATGACGTCGGGTGAAGTGCGACACCAGCCGAAGCCAGACCCAGACTTTGGAATCCGGCCGACCGAAGGGCTGCCTGACGACAGGACAACCCATTTGTAAAGACTGCAGATGCATTCCTCTCAGACATCTACATTTATGGTAGGTACAAAACTGTACTTTGTGCTACATTCAACTAACACACTATTAAGCGTCGGCCGGAGTTCGCCCAGCATTTTTTTGGGAAAGCATTTAACTATACCATGTCGCCGGATACTCCGACACCGGTTTTGTCTAAAAAACGCAAAGACAAAGACCAACACTCGAGGTCAGCGGCCTCCACCGACACCACGCCAAAGCCGACTACACGTGGCCCGGTTCTCAGTGAGGCGCCTACGCAGCCCCTGACTACCGACGACACATCTTTGGCGGTGTCTCCTGTAACCGAGGTCGCAGGCTCCTCGGCCCACGCCCCGACTACAGATACCGAAGCCACTCTTGGCGTTGAAACACAGAATGTGGACAGGTCCACCTCCACTCAAGGTGTCTTCAGACCTTCCTCTTCTTTCTCCATCAAGGCTTTCACCAAGTCTAAAGCAACCATGCACCCTAAGAGACCAGTTACACAGGGCCCATCTCCAGGCCCCATGCCTAAGAGACAGATGCTTAAAATGGCTGAGGATTTAATTACTCTAATCAGAGGTTCTCAGCCACCTCCGGACAAAAGGCCCAGAGTGGAGGAAGATTCCCCCTCCTCTGATCAGGGATCAGTGAGACAGGTTAGTTTTACCCTACTGATGATGTGTTGTTGCGATAGTAATCCTGCTCAGTACGAGAGGAACCGCAGGTTCAGACATTTGGTGTATGTGCTTGGCTGAGGAGCCAATGGTGCGAAGCTACCATCTGTGGGATTATGACTGAACGCCTCTAAGTCAGAATCCCGCCTAAACGTAACGATACCGCAGTGCCGCGGATCTCCGGTTGGCCAGGGATAGCGGCCGCCAAGGCAGCGCCGCTTCGTCACTGGGTCGGAGCGGACGGAAGGGGCGCCTTCTCTCCAGCAGTGCACCGCCGCTTTAGGGAACCGGTGCTAAATCATTCGTAGACGACCTGATTCTGGGTCAGGGTTTCGTACGTAGCAGAGCAGCAAAAAGCTGCGATCTATTGAAAGTCAGCCCTCGAGCCAAGCTTTTGTCGCTTTTGTCACATACTACA
The DNA here is from genome assembly GCF_019279795.1 of Protopterus annectens. Lineage (NCBI taxonomy): Eukaryota > Metazoa > Chordata > Ceratodontiformes > Protopteridae > Protopterus > Protopterus annectens. The sequence continues at coordinate 810,108,509 of NC_056751.1, read as the reverse complement.
CATCCTGGGACACTATGCTTAATACCCGCTTGTTCTGGGTAATTAACTGCCAATTTTGAGCATGAAGTGCTAATTCCCCCCCCAAGGGGGGCTGCCAAAAGATAAGTGCTTGGTGATGGTAGAGGGAAGTCATTGAGACTGCTTACTGTAGGGTTGTGCTTTGTTTCCTCCAGATTTGGAGGTAGAGGCACCCCATTGCTTTGACCTGTAAGAACCCTGTGATTGGTATCTAGAGCCTACTGAGCACCTGGATTTGCCTTGTGAGGCTCTGTTGGACACAGGAAAGGACCACTTTTTAGTAGGCCAGTGCCTACTGAATCTGGGTGGCTGCACTTGTAAGAAATCTTTTACAGTTTGCATAGATTTAGCTTTGTCATCCATTTTCTTTAAAACCTCTTCTGCCTTATTACCAAGTATCATGCTGTAAAGGTGCATCCAACAATTTAGCTTTAACATGATTAGGCAGATTTTGCTCCTTGAGCCAGGCATGCCTTCTAATCACAGATCCAGTAACTGCGGCCCTGCAACAGGCCTCCAAGGAATCAAAACCACATTGCAAAGTATGCTTTCCAACCTGTTCTGCTGCATGCAATAATTCCTGTAATTCTTTATTTTCCACACAATCAGAAATCGACATTTTCTGTTTCAATAAGCCCATAACAGGCTGTTGACATTTAAGCATATGAAACTGGCAGTTTAAGGCCCTAATTGCCAAGGCTGCAGACGTATAAACCTTCTTTCCCCATCTATCCAGGGCCCTGGAATCTCTATCAGAGGGGGCAGGATTTTTGGCTATAGAGGCCTTTACACCTTTGGGACCCTGTGAGATAGTTTCAGGATCAGCAGTAGGATTTTTGAATAAAAATTTGTGGGAGTCGGGAACCCTGTAATATCTGTCTGGCTTACTACGAGCCGGAAGTAGGGAATCAGGGAGCCATGCTTGATTACGAAAACACATCAACAATGTCTAATACAGGAGGTATAGCCAAAGGCCTATGCTGAGGAAGAAGGAAATCCCCAAGCCTCTTCTTTGATTCAGAGAAATCCTGACTCTCCCAATGAAAATGTTCCCTTAAAGTATGCAAGGTTTCTCCAAAACAATAATCCTCAGGAGGAGATGTGGATGGAATGGACTCTCCTGCATCTGAATCCTCATAGGGTGGTATAGAAAACAGCCACCTCTGCAGCCTTCCTCAGAGGAGTTCCTACCAAGGATATCTTGGAAGCAGCCACTTGGAGTCCTGTGCATACCTTCTCCAAACACTACAACCTACCATTATACTCCAAATCTAGAGCAGGCTTTGCCACTGCAGTCTTGCAGGGCATTTTGGCTCCTCCTAGATGTTCATCGTGCATACAGCTGCAGTATTCACAGATGGGTTTTCAGCCGTCAGGCGGTCCCTTGGTCGGCCGAATTCCAAAGTCTTGGTCCGGCGTCGGTTGTCGTCGCTTACTCTTCTGACGTCAGGAAGGCCAGAGTATATAAGACACAGCCGACGCCATGTTCTTCGGTCTTTTTTGCCGCGCGGTGCCCGAAGCAGAAGCAGTTCGCAAGTGCCGGTCGGCCAGCTCCTGAATTACGAAAATATTTGGAACCGAAGTCTTCACTAAAGCTAAGTACCCGTTGGGAAACTTTTCTTGCCTCAGACCGATGTCAGAAAAAGTTAATAATTGTATTTCTTGTGGGAAGCAAATACCGCATAAGAATTTCCATTCCCTTTGCATACCTTGTTTGGGCCCAGACCACGACGTCTCTGGCTGTCGCTTTTGCGCTACCTTCAATAAGCACTATCAGCGGGCGGAGTTCGCCCAACACTTTTTTGGTAAAGCTTTTGACTATAAAATGTCGTCGGACACTCCGACTACTGTTTTATCCAAAAAACGCAAGGAAAAGGACCGACACGCTAGACCAGCGGTCTCCACCGACACCACGCCGAAACAGGCTACACATGCTCCGGTTCTCAGCGAGACGCCTTTGCAGTCCCTGACTACCGACGACACTCCTTTGGCGGTGTCTTCTGTACCCGAGACCGCTGGGTCATCGGCCCTTTCCCAGACTACAACGGAAGCCCCGGCTTCTGTCGAGCCTACTAATGTGGACAGATCCACCTCCACCCATGGTGTATTTAGGCCTTCATCTTCTTTCTCTATTAAGGCCTTTACTAAATCCAAAGCAGCCAGGCCTCACACTAGGCCTGCTGCTCAAGGCCCATCTCCTGGGCCTATGCCTAAAACAGATGCTTAAAATGGCTGAGGACCTAATAACTCTTATCAGAGGTTCTCAGCCCCCTCCTGACAAGAGACCCAGAGTGGAGGAAGAATCCCCCTCTTCTGATCAGGGATCCATTTTATCAGAACATTCTGATGCAGAGGAACACTCTTACTCTCCTTTTGAGGATTCGGATGCAGAACAGTCCATTCCTTCTGTATCTCCCCCTGAGGATTTTTCTTTTGGGGAAACCTTGCACACCTTGAGGGAACATTTCCAGTGGGAAGGCCAAGACTTTTCAGATTCCAAGAAAAGGCTTAGGGAATTTCTTTGGTTACCTCAGCACAGACCTCTGGCTATACCCCCTGTTTTGGAGGTACTGGATGATGTATATTCGGAGGCTTGTCTTAATCCTGATTCTCTGCCTCCTGCACCAGTAAAGCCTGATAGATATTACAGAGTACCCAGTTCTCACCAATTTCTCTACAAAGGCCATAATGCTGACCCTGAAACCATTTCTCAAGGCCCTAAGGGATTAAAGGCCTCCACTGCCAAAAATCCACTTCCTTCAGAAAGAGAATCTAGATCTCTAGAAAGGTGGGGTAAGAAGGTATATACCTCTGCCACCCTAGCCATGAGGGCCTTAAACTGCCAGTTTCATATGATTAAATATCAACAGTTCCTGTTATCACAATTAAAAAACAAAATGTCTCAACCTGAACAACCAGATTTAAAAGAGTTACAGGATATGATGCATAGTGCGGAACAAGTGGGTAAACGCACCTTACAATGTGGTTATGATGCCCTAGAGGCCTCCAGTAGAGCGGCTGCTACAGGATCAGTCATTCGCAGACATGCCTGGCTTAGGGAACAAAATTTGCCTGATCATGTGAAAGCTAAACTTCTTGACGCTCCTTTACAAAAGGATGTACTTTTTGGTACTAATGCTGAGGATATACTACGAAAAATGGAAGAAAAAGCCAAATCTATGCAAACGGTCAAAGCTTTCTTACAGGTCCAGCCACCACGATTTAGCAGGAATTGGCCTTCAAAAAACTGGTCCTTTCCAGCCACTGACAAGCCCCAAAGAGGTAGATACAGACGCACAAGGGGCAGAGGGCAATCACAAGGATCATATAGAGGCAGACAATGGCAATCTCCAGCACCAAGAGGTGGTGAAGACGGTGCACAACAATACAGGAAGCAAACCCAATGACTCCCTCATTTCTATGCCAAGCAAATCTCAGCTGGCAGCACCTTTGGGGAGGGAAACTAGCATTATTTGCAAGCAATTGGCATATTGTCACAACAGACAAATGGATTCTGGACATTATAAACAGAGGCTACAAATTTCAATTTCACACACTTCCAAAAATGAGAGGCATGCCAAACCTACCACAAAATCAAAGGGTAGAGGCACAACTGCAAATTTCAAAGCTCCTAAACATGAGAGCTATACAAAAGGTACCTACGCACCAACAAGGTCAAGGTTTTTATTCAAGGCTCTTCCTGGTACCAAGAAAAGAAACCGACTGGAGACCCATTCTGGACTTATCCATCCTAAACACATTTCTGCTCGTGCCAAAATTCAAGATGCTCACATTACAGCAACTTCTTCCCATGCTGGGCAAGGAGTTTTGGCTGGTAACATTGGACCTCAAGGAGGCATACCTGCATGTCCCTATCAGACAAAGCTGCAGAAGATACCTCAGATTTCTTGCAGGTTCAATCCACTATCAATTCTCTGCATTGCCCTTTGGCTTATCTACTGCGCCCAGAGTATTCACAAAGTGCCTGGCATCAGTGATTGCCTATTGCAGAATTCAGGGGATACAAATTTACCCTTATCTGGACGACTGCCTGATCCAAGCGGACAGCAAACACATACTACTGGAACATCTGGCATATGTGACACGGTTACTGCTTTCTCTGGGATACACCATCAACAAGGAGAAATCAAGGCTAACACCATCTCAGAAAATAACCTTCCTGGGTGCCAGCTTGGACACAAACACCCAGATGGCATACCTTACGCCAGAAAAACAAGGGCAATTATCTCAGTACTTCAAAGCACTAGCAAAAAGTACCAGGCTTACTGCAAGGAAAATCCTGCAGGCTCTGGGATTCATGGCATCTTGCATTCTTCTAATCCCATGTGCAAAGCTGTATATGAGGAAACTTCAATGGTACCTAAAAAATCTATGGTCTCAACACAGTCACAGCTTGGAAGCAATTATACCAATAATTCCAGGTCTACAAAAGGAATTTCTATGGTGGGCCCAAGCATGTCAAGTAAACACAGGCCTTCCTTTCTGCAAGCCTCAAGCAAAACAAGTCATAACCACAGGCGCCTCAGATTACGCATGGGGGGCGCACATGAAGGACAGGTGCATTCAGGGCAGATGGTCCCAAAAGGAAAAGCACCTTCACATCAATCAAAAAGAAATGCTAGCAGTAATAAATGCAATTACAGCTTTCAAGGACTTCCTGCATCCAGGTCAATTACTGATAAGAACAGACAACACCACAGTAATGTGGTACATAAACAAACAAGGAGGAACACACTCATACCCCTTGTGCAGACTAGCCATGACTCTTTGGAACTTGGCTCTAAAAAGACAAATCGAACTTCAGGCACAGTACTTGCCAGGACTGGAAAGCACACTGGCAGACACTCTGAGCAGGAATATGACAGATCCACACGAATGGAAGCTACATCCACAGGTGTTTATGGAGATAATCCAAACGTGGGGGAGGCCAGACATAGATCTTTTTGCCTCCCACAGGAACCATCAACTGAAAAAGTTTTGCTCAAGGACCTTCCATCCAAAGGCCTGGAAAGTGGACGCCCTTTCATTCAGTTGGACAACATGGACAGTTTATGCATTCCCACCTCTGCCTCTTTTGCCCAAGATGCTTTTGAAAGCAAGAACAGACAAACCGAAGATGATACTGATTGCTCCAGACTGGCCAAGGCAACATTGGTACCCACTCCTGAGGAGCCTAACACATACTCCTCCCTGGTCCCTGCCACTAATACCTCTTCTGCTGACTCAGAACAGCTACAAAACCCTTCACAGTCAGCTGAAAACACTCAACCTCGCTGCATGGAAAATTCCTTAACACCACAACAGACCTTACTCTCCAAGGAGGTGCAGGATGTCATGTTGGAGGCCAGAAGACCATCTACTAGAAAAGCTTACTCCGCAAAATGGAAGCGGTTTTGCTGTTGGAATGAGAAAAGAGGACAGGACCCTAGAAAATTGAACTTGCCTCAGGTCTTACAGTACCTAGCTGAGCTGCTGAACAGTGGACTTTCTTTTTCTTCCATTAAAATACATGCCTCAGCCATTTCAGCAGAATTCAACACGGATCCTCCTTTATTCTCTCACCCACTCCTACGGCAGTTCCTCAGAGGGGCCAAGAATATAAGACCTCCAAGGAAGCAACCAATACCAGCCTGGGACCTTAATTACATACTAGAAAAACTGACATTGCCTCCTTTTGAACCTGCTGCCTCAACAGATCTACAATATTTGTCCTGGAAAACAGCCTTCCTTCTGGCCATCACTTCAGCTCGTAGGGTTTCTGAATTAAAGGCCCTCATGGCGGTGCAGCCCTTCCTCATCTTCCATCAGGATAGGGTTTCCCTTCATACTAACCCATCTTTTATGCCAAAAGTGGTATCCAGGGTAGCCTTAAACCAAGCCATACACCTACCTACCTTTTATCCTAACCCTCAAAACAAAGGGGAAAGGCTGCTTCACTCTTTAGACATCCATAGGCAGTTACGTTACTATTTGGACAGAACAAAGTCCTTCAGGAAATCAGAACAACTTTTTGTGTCCTATGCCATAGGGGCTCAAGGGAATCCAGTTACCAAACAGACCATTTCAAAGTGGATTGGCCACTGCATATGATTTTGTTACTCCTATCATGGGAAACCTGTCCCTTCTGGTATCAGATCACACTCCACCAGGGGGTGTGCCTACTAAGGATATTTTGGAGGCAGCCACTTGGAGTTCTGTACATACCTTCACAAAACACTACCACCTGCCCTTATATTCCAGAACAAGAGCAGGCTTTGCCACTGCTGTTTTGCAGGGCATTCTGGCTCAACCCAGATGTCCTTCATGGATGCATCTGCAGTCATAACAACTGGGTCGTCCTGTCGTCAGGCAGCCCTTCGGTCGGCCGGATTCCAAAGTCCGCGTCCGGGTCCGGCTTCGGCTGATGTCGCACTTCACCCGACGTCATCTCTGCTGGTCTTCAGGTATAAAGGCATCAGCCGACGCCATTTTCCTCAGTCTTTCTTGCTGCGTGGCGCCCGAAGCAGAAGCTGTTCGCAAGTGCCGGTCGGTCAGATCCAGAGATTACTACTACCGAATACTACTTCGAAGACTTCTAAATGCTAAGTACCCCGTTGGGGACTCTTTCTTGCCTCAGCCGATGTCAGAAAAAGTCAATAACTGTTTAACTTGTGGGAAACAAATACCTCATAAAGATTTCCACTCTTACTGTTTGCCTTGTTTAGGCCCAGACCACGACGTAGCAGCCTGTTCGCCTGTGCCTCATTCAACCGAGCGGCTTAGGTGTCGGTCGGAGTTTGCTGAACAGTTTTTCGGCTCAGATTTTGCGTACATTATGCCGTCGGATCCTCCGACTACCCAAATTGTTAAAAACGCAAAGAAAAGACCGACACGCGGTCCGCGGTTTCGGCGAAACCATGGTTAAGCAAACGCGAGTGTCTCTGTTTCGCGAAACCGAGAAAACTGATCAAAGTACAGCTGAATCAATGACTACTACTGAGGTTCCTGCTACCTTACTTGAATCGGCCTCAGAAATTTTACCTACAACAGTGGTTACTAGTGACTTATCAGACGCCATCCCTTTGGATGTCTCTACCCCAGCACGTGGTGCTGCTAGGCCTCCTGCAGCCATGTCTATTAAGGCCTTCGCCAGGGCTAAAGCAGCCAAATCTACTAAATCAGTGCCTGTTAAACCCCCCTCAACTAGGCCCACTTCTAGTTCACAAATGCTTACTCTGGCAGAAGATTTAATATCCTTAATTAGGGGATCTCAATCTCACCCAGACAGGGCCTCTCAGCCCCCAGAAAGGAGACCTAGAGCAGAGCCCCGAGCCTGTGTCCTCTGATGATTCTGCGGATGACTCAGATATTACAGACCAGCCAGAGGCTCATTTCTCCAATTATGAAGACTCAGATGCTGAAGAATCCATTCCAGCTGCTTCTCCACCAGAAGAATTCTCCTTTGGGGAAACCTTACATGCCATGCGAGAACAATTCCAATGGCAGGAACAGGATTTCTCAGATTCCAGAAAAAGACTTTAGGACTTTTCTGCACCTTCCACAACACAGGCCCTTAGCTATACCTCCTGTCCTCTCTGTTGTGGACGATGCATTTAATGATGTCTGCACTGCACCAGATTCCTTACCTCCAGCCCCTGCCAAACCAGATAGATTTTACAGGGTACCAGACACTCATCATCACCTATACAAGGCCCCACTTGCAGACCCCGAAACTATATCCCAGGGCACGGCAGTAGCCTCGACCACAGCAAAAAACCCTATTCCTTCTGAAAGGGAAGCCAGGTCTTTAGACAGATGGGGCAAAAAGGTTTACACCTCCGCTACTCTCTCAGCTAGAGCTTTAAACTGTCAGTTTCACGTGATACAATACCAAGAGTTTATGCTTGATCAGTTAACTAAAAAGCTATCCTCTGATGACTCTATAGATAAGAAATATGTATTAGAAATGGTAAATAACATACAACAGGTTAGTAACCATTCCTTAAAATGTGGCTATGATGCACTGGAGGCTTCATTTAGATCAGCCATGACTGGCACAGTGATAAGAAGACATGCATGGCTGAAGGAACAGGTCTTACGGATCATGTTAAAGCTAAGTTATTAGATGCTCCTATGGATAAGGCCAGTTTGTTTGGTACACCTGCCCAGCAGGTAATGAAGAAAATGGAAGAAAAGGCAAAATCTCTACAAACGGTTAAAGATTTCTTGCAGGTTCAGCCCCCAAGGTTTAGCAGGAACTGGCCTGCCAAAAATTGGTCCTTTCCTGACTCCACAAGATCCCAAAGGGGCAGGAATAGACGTTCCAGAGGCAGAAATCAATCCAGAGGGGGTGCCTACAGAGGACGACAGTGGCAAGGTAATAACAGAGCACAGACACAGCCACTACCACTACAACAGCACAGTGACTTGATTCTAACTCCGCCTACCAGGGAACAAATAGCAGCACCATTACGCGGAAAATTAACCTTATTTTCGAAGAACTGGCACTATATCACAAAAGACAAGTGGATTTTGCAAACCATAGACCAAGGTTACCGGTTCCACTTCCACACTTTACCAGTCAAAAGAGGAATGCCAAACCTGCCTCCAAATCAAAAAACAGAAGCTCTACAGCAGATAATGCAATTAACAAAGATGAGAGCTGTGGAAAGAGTGCCAGTAACAGAGCAAGGCAAAGGATTCTACTCCAGACTATTCCTAGTTCCAAGAAAGGAAAAAAGTTGGAGACCTATTCTCGACCTGTCCACCTTAAATACATACATCATTGTCCCAAAATTCAAAATGCTGACCCTACAGCAACTTCTTCCCATGCTGGGCAAGGAGTGTTGGCTGGTAACTCTAGATCTCAAGGAGGCATACCTGCACGTCCCCATTCGACCAATTTGCAGAAGATACCTCAGATTTCTTGCAGGATCAGAGCACTATCAATTCTCAGCATTGCCCTTTGGCTTATCTACTGCGCCCCGAGTATTCACAAAATGCCTGGCATCAGTAATCGCCCACTGCAGACTACAGGAATCAAATTTATCCATACCTGGACGACTGCCTGCTACAAGGGGACAACAAAAGCAAGCTGACAACAGATTTACAAAGGGTCATTTACTTGCTACAAGCACTGGGATACACAGTCAATTTACAAAAGTCAAGGCTGATACCATCCCAAACAAGGACATTCTTGGGCGCGGAATTGGACACAGTAAAACAAATGGCATTCCTAACTGCAGAAAAACAAAAAGAACTCCCTTTACTTCTTGGCACTAACAATACAGAACAAGCTAACAGCAAGAAAAGTTCTGCAGGCCTTGGGCTTCATGGCATCATGCATAATCTTGGTTCCACATGCCAGACTACATATGAGAAAACTACAGTGGTACCTAAAGAATTTATGGTCCCAACACAGGCACAGCCTAGAAGCAGAAATTCCACTAATCACATGCCTAAAACAGGAGTTCCTATGGTGGGCTCAAGCATGCCAGTCAAACCCAGGCCTACCCTTTCACAACTATCAAGCAAGCCAAACCATCACAGCAGACGCCTCAGACCTAGGATGGGGGGCTCACATGCTGGACAAATGCACAAGGATTGTGGGCGCAGGACCAGCTTCACCTGCACATCAACCTAAAAGAAATGCTGGCAGTAAAACTGGCAATCCAAAAATTCAGACCATTTCTCAAAGAAGGCCATTTGATGATAAGGACAGACAACACCACAGTCATGTGGTACATCAACAAACAGGGAGGCACTCATTCATACCCCTATGCAGAATGACTTTGGACCTTTGGAACCTGGCACTCAGCTACAACATCCAGTTACAGGCAATATTTGTACCAGGAAAGGAGAATACTCTAGCAGACATGTTAAGCAGAACCACCTCAGATGCTCACGAATGGATGCTACACCCGGACATCTTCAAGACCATCTCAAAGAAATGGGGAATGCCACAGATAGATCTATTCGCTTCCCCTCTCAATCACCAGCTCAAAAAATTCTGCACAAGGACATTCCACCCACTTGCATGGAAAGTGGACTCGCTCTCCTTCAGCTGGAAAGGTCTGTCAGCATATGCATTCCCACCTCTTCCCTTGATACACAAGGTATTACTAAAAATCAAGGAGGAGCGTCCAAGGATAACCCTGATAGCTCCAAACTGGCCAAGACAACACTGGTACCCATTGCTGAGGAGCATGTCTCGGGACAAAATGTGGTCAATACCCCTGATGCCTTTGATGTTAACTCAGAACAACTACAGCATCATGCATCCAAACCTAAAAACGTTGCAACTGACTGCATGGAACATCACATAGCAGCAACTAATCCAGAACTTTCCCAAAGGGTTAAAGACATTATCCTTGAAGCCCGCAGACCTTCAACAAGAAGGAACTATGCAGGAAAATGGAAAAGGTTTGTCATTTGGAGTGCTGAAAGAGGAAAAGATGTGTCGAATATAGATATTGCTAACATTCTGGAGTATTTGGCAGAGCTTCTACATACAGGCCTGTCCTATTCCTCCATCAAGATACATGCATCAGCTATTCCAGCAGAATACAGCTTTGATCCACCTGTCTTTTCACATCCTTTACTCAGGCAGTTCCTCAGAGGGATCAAGAATGTAAAACCTCCTAGGAAACCACCATTGCCAGCTTGGGATTTGAACTTTGTGCTAGAAAAGTTGACACTCGCACCTTTTGAACCAGCAGCAACAGCAGACCTGCAGCATCTATCGTGGAAAACTGCTTTCCTACTGGCAATAACCTCAGCAAGGAGGGTTTCTGAACTTCAGGCCCTAATGGCAGTACAACCCTTCCTAATCTTCCAGCAAGATAGAGTGTCCATGAGGACTAATCCTACATTTATGCCTAAGGTGGTATCCAGAGTGTCTTTAAACCAGGCAATCCACCTACCTACCTTCTTCCCCAACCCACAAAACAGAGGGGAAAGAATGCTGCATACCTTGGATGTACATAGACAGCTACGCTACTACTTGGACAGAACAAAAAGTAACAGAAAAACTGACCAGCTTTTTGTAGCCTATGCAACAGGAAGGGAAGGAAAAGCTATTTCCAAACAGACAATCTCCAAATGGTAGGAAATTGCATACGATTCTGTTACTCCTTCCATGGAAAACCAATTCCACAGAACATAAGGCCTCATTCTACAAGGGCAACAGCCACTACCACAGCCTTCTTACGAGGAGTGGCAACCAAGGACATTATTGAGGCGGCTACTTGGACCTCCATGCATACATTTGCCAAGCATTATAATTTACCTCTGTATTCCAGATCCCGAGCAGGGTTTGCCACTGCTGTACTGCAAGGGATTCTAACCACACCATAATCTATTCTTCCTCCTCCCCTAGTTGGCTATGGTATTCTACCCAGTTATGACTGCAGATGCATCCATGAAGGACATAGTACAGTTTTGTACCTACCATAAATGTAGATGTCCGAACTGGATAGCATCTGCAGTCAGGATTACCCTCCCTCCTTCCCCTCTGTGGTACTCCTAGGGTATTTACCCTCCTAATAGCTAGCTGGCGGGGGGAGTCTCTTATGGTGTATTTGTTTGTATATATGTACATACATGCTTATTTTTTGTGTTTGCCTTCTATCTTTTTGGAAACATTGGCATTTACCCAAAATTTAGCCTTCCAAGAGGGCAACTGGCATCTGGGGCAAGAAACACTGAGGAAAATGGCGTCGGCTGATGCCTTTATACCGGAAGACCAGCAGAGATGACGTCGGGTGAAGTGCGACATCAGCGAACCCGGACTTTGGAATCCGGCCGACCGAAGGGCTGCCTGACGACAGGACAACCCAGATGTCCTTCATGGATGCATCTGCAGTCATAACAACTGGGTTGTCCTGTCGTCAGGCAGCCCTTCAGTCGGCCGGATTCCAAAGTCCGAGTCCGCTTCGCTGATGTCGCTTCACCCGACGTCATCTCTGTTGGCCGGGTATAAAGGCATCAGCCGACGCCATTTTCCTCAGTCTTTCTTGCGTGGCCAAGCAGAAGCTGTTCGCAAGTGCCGGTCGGTCGGATCCAGAGATTACTTCTACCGAATACTACCAAGACTTCTGAAGCTAAGTACCCGTTGGGGACTCTTTCTTGCCTCAGCCGATGTCAGAAAAAGTTAATAATTGTTTAACCTGTGGGAAACAAATACCTCATAAAGATTTCCACTCTTATTGTCTGCCTTGTTTAGGCCCAGCCCACGGCGTAGCAGCCTGTTCGCCTGTGCTTCTTTCAACCGACGAGCGCTTAGGCGTCGGTCGGAGTTTGCAGAACAGTTTTCGGTTCTGATTTTGCGTACATTATGCCGCCGGATCCTCCGACTACCCAATCTGCCAAAAAACGCAAAGATAAAGACCGACACTCGCGGTCCGCGGTTTCGGCCGAAACCATGGTTAAGCAAACCGCGAGTGTCTCGGTTTCGGCCGAAACCGAGAAAACTGATCAAAGTACAGCTGAATCTATCTCTACAACTGAGGCCCCTGCTACCACTCTTGAATCGGCCTCAGAAATTTTATCCACTACGGTGGTAGCCACTGACTTATCAGACACCATTCCCTTGGATGTCTCTACCCCAGCACGTGGTGCTGCTAGGCCTCCAGCAGCCATGTCCATTAAGGCCTTCGCCAGGGCTAAAGCAGCCAAGACTACTAAAACAGTGCCTGTTAAACCCCCTACAACCAGGCCCTCTTCTAGTTCTGAAATGCTTACTTTGGTAGAAGATTTAATTTCATTAATTAGAGGATCTCAATCTCACCCAGACAGGGCCTCTCAGCCCCCAGAGAAGAGACCTAGGGCAGAGCCCCCTGAGCCAGTGTCCTCTGATGATTCTGCTGATGAATCAGACATAACTGACCAGCCAGAGGCTCCTTTCTCCAATTTTGAAGATTCTGATGCTGAAGAATCCATTCCAGCTGCTTCCCCACCAGAAGAATTCTCCTTTGGGAAACCTTACATGCCATGCGAGAGCAGTTCCAATGGCAGCAACAGGATTTTTCAGACTCCAGAAAAAGACTTAGGACCTTTCTGCACCTTCCACAGCACAGGCCCTTAGCTATACCTCCTGTTCTCTCTGTGGTGGATGATGCTTTCAATGATGTCTGCTCCGCTCCAGATTCTTTACCCCCAGCCCCTGCCAAACCAGACAGATTTTACAGGGTGCCAGATACTCATCACCACCTTTACAAGGCCCCACTTGCAGACCCAAACTATATCCCAGGGTCCCAAGGCAGTAGCGACCATAGCTAAAAACCCTATTCCTTCTGAAAGGGAAGCAAGGTCATTAGACAGATGGGGTAAAAAGGTCTACAATTCAGCTACTCTTTCAGCTAGAGCTTTAAACTGTCAGTTTCACATGATACAATACCAAGAGTTTATGCTTGATCAGTTAACTAAAAAGCTATCCACTGATGAATCTCTTGATAAGAAATATGTATTAGAAATGGTAAATAACATACAACAGGTTAGTAACCATTCCTTAAAATGTGGCTATGATGCACTGGAGGCTTCATTTAGGTCAGCCATGACTGGCACAGTGATAAGAAGACATGCATGGCTAAAGGAGCAAGCTTTACCGGATCATGTTAAAGCTAAGTTGCTAGATGCTCCTATGGATAAGACAAGTTTGTTTGGTACACCTGCCCAGCAGGTTATGAAGAAAATGGAAGAAAAGGCAAAATCTGTTCAAACGGTTAAAGATTTCTTGCAGGTTCAACCCGAAGGTTTAGCAGGAACTGGCCTGCCAAAAATTGGTCCTTTCCTGACTCCACAAGATCTCAAAGGGGCAGGAATAGACGTTCCAGAGGCAGAAACCAATCTAGAGGAGGTGCCTACAGAGGACGACAGTGGCAAGGAAACAACAGAGGCACAGACACAACCACTGCCACTACATCAACACAACCACAGTGACTTAACCTAAATCCGCCTACCAGGAACAAATAGCAGCTCCTCTAGGCGGAAAGTTAACCTTATTTTCAAAGAACTGGCACTACATAACAAAAGACAAGTGGATTTTACAAACCATAGATCAAGGTTACCGGTTCCACTTCCACACTTTACCAGTCAAAAGAGGAATGCCAAATCTACCTCCAAATCAAAAAACAGAGGCTCTACAACAGATAATGGAGTTAGCAAATATGAGAGCTGTGGAAAGAGTGCCAACAGCAGAGCAAGGAAAGGGGTTCTACTCCAGACTATTCCTAGTTCCAAGAAAGGAAAAAGTTGGAGACCAATTCTCGACCTGTCCACCTTAAATACATACATCATTGTCCCAAAATTCAAAATGCTGACCCTACAGCAACTTCTTCCCATGCTGGGCAAGGAGTGTTGGCTGGTAACTCTAGATCTCAAGGAGGCATACCTGCACGTCCCCATTCGACCAATCTGCAGAAGATACCTCAGATTTCTTGCAGGATCAGAGCACTATCAATTCTCAGCATTGCCCTTTGGCTTATCTACTGCCCAGAGTATTCACAAAATGCCTGGCATCAGTAATCGCCCATTGCAGACTACAGGAATTCAAATTTACCCATACCTGGATGACTGCCTGCTACAAGGGGACAACAAAAGCAAGCTGACAACAGATTTACAAAGGGTCATTTACTTGCTACAAGCACTGGGATACACAGTCAATTTACAAAAGTCAAGGCTGATACCATCCCAAACAAGGACATTCCTGGGCGGAATTGGACACAGTAAAACAAATGGCATTCCTAACTACAGAAAAACAAAAATAACTCCCTCTTTACTTCTTGGCACTAACAAAACTGAACAAGTTAACAGCAAGAAAAGTACTGCAGGCCTTGGGCTTCATGGCATCATGCATAATCTTGGTCCCATTTGCCAGACTACATATGAGAAAACTACAGTGGTACCTAAAGAATTTATGGTCCCAACACAGACACAGCCTAGAAACAGAAATCCCACTAATTCCATGCTTAAAACAGGAGTTCCTATGGTGGGCTCAGGCATGCCACTCAAACCCAGGCCTACCCTTTCGCAGATGTCAAGCAAGCCAGACCATCACAACAGACGCTTCAGACCTAGGATGGCGGGCCCACATGCTGGACAAATGCGTGCAAGGATTGTGGACACAGGATCAACTTCACCTGCACATCAACCTAAAAGAAATGCTGGCAGTAAAACTGGCAATCCAAAAGTTCAGACCATTTCTCAGAGGGCCAGTTGATGATAAGGACAGACAACACCACAGTCATGTGGTACATCAACAAACAGGGAGGCACTCATTCATACCGCCTATGCAGAATGACTTTGGAACTGTGGACCCTGGCACTCAGCTACAACATCCAGTTACAGGCAATATTTGTACCGGGAAAAGAAAATACTCTAGCAGACATATTAAGCAGAACCACATCGGATGCCCACGAATGGAAGCTGCACCCGGACATCTTCAAGACCATCTCAAAGAAATGGGGAATGCCTCAGATAGATCTATTCGCATCACCTCTCAATCACCAGCTCAAAAATTCTGCACAAGGACATTCCACCCACTAGCATGGAAAGTGGATTCGCTCTCCTTCAGCTGGAAAGGCCTAACAGCATATGCATTCCCACCTCTTCCCTTGATACACAAAGTACTACTAAAAATCAAGGAAGAACGTCCAAGGATAATCCTGATAGCTCCAAACTGGCCAAGACAACACTGGTACCCACTGCTGAGGAGCATGTCTCGAACAATATGTGGCCAATACCCTGATGCCTTTGATGTTAACTCAGAACAACTACAGCATCATACATCCAAACCTAAAACGTTGCAACTGACTGCATGGAACATCACATAGCAGCAGCTAATCCAGAACTTTCCCAAAGAGTTAAAGACATTATTCTTGAAGCACGCAGACCTTCAACAAGAAGGAACTATGCTGGAAAATGGAAAAGGTTTGTCATTTGGAGTACTGAAAGAGGAAAAGATGTGTCAAACATAGATATGCCTAACATTCTGGAGTATCTGGCCGAACTTCTTCATTCAGGCCTGTCCTACTCCTCCATCAAGATACATGCATCAGCTATTTCAGCAGAATACAGCTTTGATCCACCTGTTTTTCGCACCCTTTGCTCAGGCAGTTCCTCAGAGGAATCAAGAATGTAAAACCTCCAAGGAAACCACCATTACCAGCTTGGGACTTAAACTTTGTGCTAGAAAAGTTGACACTATCACCCTTTGAACCAGCAGCATACAGCAGACCTACAACACCTGTCATGGAAAACTGCTTTCCTACTGGCAATTACTTCAGCAAGGAGGGTTTCAGAACTACAGGCCTTAATGGCAGTGCAACCCTTCCTAATCTTCCACCAAGATAGTGTCCATGAGGACTAATCCTACATTTATGCCTAAGGTGGTATCCAGAGTGTCTTTAAACCAGGCAATCCACCTACCTACCTTCTTTCCCAACCCACAAAACAGAGGGAAAGAATACTGCATACCTTGGATGTACATAGACAGCTACGCTACTACTTGGACAGAACAATAAGTAGCAGAAAGACTGACCAACTTTTTGTAGCCTATGCAACAGGAAGGGAAGGAAAAGCTATTTCCAAACAGACAATCTCCAAATGGATAGGAAATTGCATACGATTCTGTTACTCCTTCCATGGAAAACCAATTCCACAGAACATAAGACCTCATTCTACAAGGGCAACAGCCACTACCACAGCCTTCTTACGAGGAGTGGCAACCAAAGACATTATTGAGGCGGCTACTTGGACCTCCGTGCATACATTTGCCAAGCATTATAATTTGCCTCTATATTCCAGATCCCGAGCAGGGTTTGCCACTGCTGTACTGCAAGGGATCCTAAACACGCCATAATCTACTTTTATCCTCCTCCCCTAGTTGGCTATGGTATTCTACCCAGTTGTTATGACTGCAGATGCATCCATGAAGGACATAGTACAGTTTTGTACCTACCATAAATGTAGATGTCCGAACTGGATAGCATCTGCAGTCAGGATTACCCTCCCTCCTTCCCCTCTGTGGTACTCCTGGGGTGGTTACCCTCCTAATAGCTAGCTGGTGGGGGGGGGAGTCTTTTATGGTGTATTTGTTTGTATATATGTACATACATGCTTATATTTGTGTTTACCTCTATCTTTTTGGAAACATTGGCATCTATCCAAATTTTAGCCTTCAAGAGGGCTACTGGCATCTGGGGCAAGAAACACTGAGGAAAATGGCGTCGGCTGATGCCTTTATACCCGAAGGCCAACAGAGATGACGTCGGGTGAAGTGCGACATCAGCCGAAGCCGGACCCGGACTTTGGAATCCGGCCGACTGAAGGGCTGCCTGACGACAGGACAACCCAGTTGTTATGACTGCAGATGCTATCCAGTTCGGACATCTACATTTATGGTAGGTACAAAACTGTACTTTGTTATGACTGCAGATGCTATCCAGTTCGGACATCTACATTTATGGTAGGTACAAAACTGTACTTTCCTCATAGTACCTACCACCCTATGCATAGCTTTGGGACTCTACCCATCTGTGAATACTGCAGCTGTATGCACGATGAACATAGTACAGTTTTGTACCTACCATAAATGTAGATGTTTGAGTGCTAATACAGCTGCAGTACAGGTTTCCCTCCCTCCTTCCCCTCTTGGAAAGGGCATAAGGCCTAAAAACCTCTTTATACCTCCTGACTGGGTTATCCTGCTATGTTTTATTTGCTTGCATTTGTGGATAAGCTTTATTTATGTATTGCCTTCCTTTTGGGGGCACCTGACATCTGGGGCAAGAAAGACTGAAGAACATGGCGTCGGCTGTGTCTTATATACTCTGGCCTTCCAGACGTCAGAAGAGTGTTTACGACAACCGGCCTTGACCAAGACTTTGGAATTTGGCCGACCGAGGGACCTCCTGACGGCTGAAAACCCATCTGTGAATACTGCAGCTGTATTAGCACTCGAACATCTACATTTATGGTAGGTACAAAACTGTACTTTCCACCTAGTGCCTACCACCCCTTTCTTAGCTTTGGGATACTACCCATCTGTTATGACTGCAGCTGTATGCACGATGAACATAGTACAGTTTTGTACCTACCATAAATGTAGATGTTCGAGTGCTAATACAGCTGTAGTCCAGGTTTCCCTCCCTCCTTCCCCTCTAGGGGTATTCTTTTATGGTGTATTTGCTTGCAACTACTGTTTTTTGATTACATTGCATTGCATTACTTCATAATTTTATGTATTGCCTTCCTTCTGGGGGCACCTGACATCTGGGGCAAGAAAAACTGAAGAACATGGCGTCGGCTGGTTCTTTTATACCCCTGTCGCACTGACGTCAGGGAAGAAGCGACAACAACCGACGCCGGACCTAGACTTTGGAATTCGGCCGACCGAGGACCCGCCTGACGGCAGGAGAACCCATCTGTTATGACTGCAGCTGTATTAGCACTCGAACATCTACATTTATGGTAGGTACAAAACTGTACTTTCCTGCCAGGCAACCAAAACTCTCTGGCAGACAACTTAAGCAGAAATCTCCTAGACCCACCCAATTGGCAATTAAACCACACCTTCAACCTTGTGACCCAAAAATGGGGTACCCCGAAGGTGGACCTATTTGCCTCCTCCTACAACCACCAGCTCAACAAATTCTGCACCAGGGAACCTCACAGCAAGGCCTGGAAAGTGGATGCCCTATCCTTCTAGTGGGCAAACCTCTCAATCTATGCATTTCCCCATCTACCTCTTCTGACCCGAGTATTACTCAAAATAAGGGTGGAAAGACCAAGGGTAATCCTAATTGCCCCAGACTGGCCACGCCAACACTGGTAATCACTACTGTGCAGTCTGTCCCCGTTGCCTCCATGGCACCTATCCCAGATTCCAACTCTCCTGACTCAGCAGGAGGGAGAGTTCTTGCATCCACAGTTGCAGACACTGAACCTAGCAGCCTGGCTTATTCCTTGACTCCTTCTCCAGGGGCCACTAAGCAAACAAGTCCTGGATATCATACGTGAAGCCAGATGACCCAGTACTAGAAAATCCTATTCTGACAAGTGGAAAGGGTATTGTTCCTGGATCCAAACTAAAGGAGCTGACCCAGCGCAGCCCTCCTTGCCTCTCATTCTGGATTACCTAGCAGAACTACTCCACAGTGGCCTATCCTTCTCTTCCATTAAAATCCATGCCTCTGCCATCTCTCTGCACATTAGAGCACTGAGCCACCTCTCTTCTCACACCCTCTCATCAAACATTTCTGAGAGGGGCTAACAACTTAAGGCCACCAAGAAGAGCCACTACCCCTGTTTTGGGGCCTTAATTTTGTGTTTTTAAAGCTCCCCCCCCCCTTTGAGCCTGCAGCTTCAGCAGAGTTAAAATTCCTCTCTTGGAAAACAGCCTTGCTTCTGGCCATCACTTCAGCTAGAAGAGTGTCCGAGTTCTGAGTTACAGGCACTTATGGCTATGGAACCTTTCATAATTTTTCATGCTGACAGGGTCTCCCTCAGGACTAGCCCATCTTTCATGCCTAAGATGGTGTCCATTGTGGCTCTCAACCAATCTATTAATTTGCCGACCTTTTTCCCTAAACCTCAAAATAAGGAGGAAAGGATCCTGCACTCTTTAGATGTGCACACTCAGCTCAGATTTTACCTGGTTAGGACTAAGTCCTTTAGGAAATCTGACCAATTACTAGTCAGCTTTGCACTAGGGGGAAAAGGGCAAAGCCATCTTAAAACAAACCATCTCCAAATGAATAGCACACTGCATCCATTTCTGTTACAAACACCATGGGAAACCACCCCCACTGGAGGTCAGAATACATTCCACTAGGGCAACTTCAGCCTCTACAGCCTTTCTCAGAGGGGTCCCTACCAGGGACATCCTGGAAGCTGCAACATGGAGTTCTGTTCATACCTTAACCAAGCATTATCACCTGCCTCTCTTTTCAAAATCCAGGGCAGGCTTAGCATCCGCAGTCCTGAAGGGCATTCTAGCCAGCCTCAACTCTTCTTGACTGCCACCACCCGGTCCTCAGGTTTGGGAATCAATGCAAGTGTGATGACTGCAACAGTGAAACACGAAGAACATAGTACGGTTTTGTACACTTACCATAAATGTAGATGTTTGAGTGTATTCACTGTTGCAGTCCTGGTTTCCCACTCTCCAGCCCCCTTGTCTCTTACTCTCCCTCTTCCTCACCCTTACAGGGCTGTTGGTATTTACTTTCTACTGGTGGTGATACTCCACCATAACATAACTCTCTTTTGGGGGCTCCTGACATTTGGGGCAAGAAAAACTGATGTAATGGCGTCGGCTGCCTGTTTTTAG
Organism: Protopterus annectens; assembly: GCF_019279795.1. Taxonomy (NCBI): domain Eukaryota; kingdom Metazoa; phylum Chordata; order Ceratodontiformes; family Protopteridae; genus Protopterus; species Protopterus annectens. The sequence continues at coordinate 810,088,162 of NC_056751.1, read as the reverse complement.
ACAACTGACGACCTGACGTCAGTCTTGGAGTGACGGCAACCGAAGCAGAAATACTAAGCCTCTGGTATTCGGGCCGACTGATGGCTACCCCTGGCAGGATAACCCAAGTGTGATGACTGCAACAGTGAATACACTCTAACATCTACATTTATGGTAAGTGTTCACAACTTTTTGGCATTGAGCTTAAGGCCATGGCTTTGACACCAGGCATCTGTCTCAGTGAGGCCCTTTTGTAGTAAGTCCACATCTTTAGACGCCATAATCCAAACTCCTAACGATGTGGACAATCCTACAAAAGGGCCTCACTGAGACAGTTGCCTGGTGTCAAAGCCATGGCCTCAAGCTCAATGCCAAAAAGTGCATTGTCATCCCCTTTGGTAAAAACTCTGTAGCCATGAACTACAACTTAGGCGGTAGTCTACTTAACACTGAAAGTGTGATAAGAGACCTTGGGACTCAAGTGGACAGTAGTCTCTTCTGTGATAATCACATCGTCACAGTAGTCAGGAAATCCTTCTACATGGCACACCTCATCACAAAAGGTTTCTCATCCAGAAAAAGAGGTCATTGTTCCCTACTCATCACTCATTAGACCCATTATAGAGTACAACACCCCTTTTGGTATATACCTCACAAGACATCTACAACAACTGGAAAGGCCACAGAAATACCTCACACAGGATTACCGGCCTCAAACAGATGCCCTACGCAGACAGTCTCAAAAAACTCCAGCTTTACTCCATCACATATCGCCTACTCAGAGGTGATCTCTGCCTAACATACAAAGTTATGTCAAACCCAGAGCTGTTGGACATGCTCCTCTTAAAGAAATCCCAATCCCTCTGAGCTACACGCTCTAGGGACCTAAACCTTGTCAGCACAATAAACAGAACATGCCGGAGGGATAGATTCCTGTCCCAGAGACTTCCCATACTCTGGAATAAACTACCTATCTATATCAAACAAAGCTCCTCATTAGCACTCCAAGAAAAATCGTGATGATTGGATGGGAAATAGGAAATTTACCCCGGGGATCACCTCTGTGGCTCTGCTTGACAGTGGCACAAGAAAATAATTTTCTTGGGTGTCAAAAGCCAGGGTACCTTTTTGGCTGGTCTTGTATAGGCCCCAGGGCCGATAGCCTAGTACCTACCTATGAACTGTACTTTTGCAACCTACCTAGTGATATAGGGGTTGATGCCTGGTTTGGTGAGTCTGCCAATAATTCCCGAGTGGGGAGTTGTATCAAAGGCCTTGGCCAGATCGAGATAGGCTATATGAACTGCCTTGCTCTCTTCCTCAGCACTGGGGACTGACTCACAGAAATCAACTAGGTTGAGCGGGCATGATCTACCCTTCACAAATCCAAATTGCGTGGTATCCAGAGTTTGGAGATTCCCTATATCCTTGTTAATTAGGTCCATGGTGATGCGCTCCAATGCCTTGCATATCAGACTAGTCAGGCTAATGGGGTGATAATTCCCAGGGTCTGTAGTTGCTCCCCCTTTTTGGAGAGGGTTGACTGTAGCAGTGTGCCATTCTGTAGGGACAAAGCCTGAGGTGAGGCTGTGATTGAACAGGGCACAAAGGTGTGGTGCCAGTTCACTTTGTAGTTCATGTAGAACGTAGCCAAGGATATTGTCAGGTCTCATGGAAGCTGTATTCTTGGGCCTTGGACAATGCAGCTTTAACCTATGCTGCAGTAATGCTGGGTGCCTGGCATTCTTCCATTATTGGGATTGGTCCTTTGGAGGCGAAGGGGGTAAAGTTGGCACTGAATCTGTCAGCCAGTATGTTGGCAATATCTTTTGGCTCAGTATAGGAGGTACCATTTTGCAGCAACTTAGAGCAAATCTGGGTATTGCCGTAGAAATTCTTCATACAACTGTAGAAGGCTTTTTGGTTGGTTTTCGTGTGTGCCTCAATATGCGGATATATATACAATTAGATGTATATATGTATGTGTTTATATATATATATATATATATATATATATATATATATATATAGATATATATATATATATATATATATATATAATCTATAATCTATATACATGTATATATCTATATATATATATATATATATATATATATGTTTGTGTGTGTATACATATATTTGCATGTGTTGGTGTGTGTGTGTGTATATATATATATATATATATATATATATATATATATGTATGTGTATACATATATATATATATATATATATATATATATATATATATATATATATATATTTATATATATAAAAATATGAATCCTTTTTGGATTATTGAAGTTTTGAAACTTCAGAATGCATATGGCTTTGAAACTTTGAAAGTAAAATAAAAAAAATAATAAAAGTTTTTTTTATGTTTATGCAGGGGGGCAAGTCCCCCTGTGCCACTCACACCCCCCTACTAATTAAACGTACCCCATCTGAGATCGCACTACAGCAAGGGAAATGGTAAATTTCTCATTCTGGATATTATCGAAGCTTTGAAACTTTGAAAGTAAAATAAAAAAAATAAAAGTTTTTTTTTTAAGTTAATGCAGGGGGTCAAGTCCCCCTGTGCCCCTCACACCCCCTACTAATTAAACGTACCACATCTGAGATCGCACTACAGCAAGGGAAATGGTAAATTTCTCATTCTGTGCTGTACAGCGATATCCATTTAAAATGTTTGAAGTTTCAAAACTTTGGTCATATGTTCTCTGCCATGTGCATTTCAAATTTTTGACATTTCAGTAATCCGAAGGGGACCCCATATACATTTGATCTGAAGTAGTTACTTCATTTGCTCTGCAACCTGTGGGTATCGGATCCGAGCCGGCAGCTTACCAAGCTCCTAGCTCCTCCCCCCTACCCATAATCCCCTGCTACCAACCACATTACCTCAGATCGTTTTTTGCCGCGGCTGAAGAGCTCCTGGCTGGGTGAGATCGTTTTCAATATTTTTTCAACAAAAACTTCGAAATCGAGTGTGTGTGGTAGTAAAACCTTCTACCCCCTTGTTTGTTAGTTTTCTAAATTTTTACTGGTACAGTAGTTAGTTTCTTGTCACTCCCCCTCCCTCCTTAGCATTTGGGTGTGTGTGAGTGCGCTTCATCATGGCGGAAGGGCCTAAGGCCATTTTTTCCAAATGTACTGAGTGTGGCCACAAGCTTTCCCCAGCTGATGGCCACACTCAGTGCGTTTTGTGCCTGGGGGCAGCCCATCTCTCAGAGGCCTGCCAGATATGTGCGGCCTTTAACCCCCGGGCACTTCGGGATAGAAAGAACAAGCTGATCCTGGCGGGAAAACTCCAGCAGGAGTCAGCTTCTTCCTCTCCTGTTCGGGCTCCGGCTGCATCAGCGGCCTTGGCGCCCTCTGTTCCCTCAGCTCTACCCAGGACTCAACCTCCCACTTCGGGTTTGAGCTCTGGGGAAACTAGTGCCTCCAACAAAGGAGAAGAGGCACAAGGATAAGGAGGGACATAGATCCCATAAAAGGCGGACCGAGTCTCACCCCTCGGCTCCGCCAGCTAAAACAACTAAGTCTCCTTCGGGGGTCTCCGGATCCTTCTCCTCTCGGCTCCGTTCGTCTAGCTTCTCACCGGAGGAGGAAGATCGGTCTCCCTCGAGGTCGTCGAGGCGGCCCTCCCAGCCCGCCTCGACTACCTCTTCCAGGTCAACAAAAAGCATCTCCGAAGCGGATATGGATCGGATGATGCGTCGGTTCTTACAGACCCAAATGCAGATGGGGGTGCTCTTGCCCCCCCCCTCTGGGGGGAGCGCGGCCCCCATGTTTGCCCCGATCACTCCTTCTCCGACTCATTTTCGGATCTCGGAGTCATCGGATCCGTGCCCATTCGGATCCAGGGAATTGTCGGCGCCGATAGCGCTGGTCTCTTCGATGCAGACTATGCCCTCGAGCTTGTCGGATCCGAGCTCTCGGGGCCGAGGGCTGAGCATTGGATCCAAGGGAGGAGTTGTATCTTCGGAGCTGTTGGGTTCGCAGCGCACCTCTCTCTCGGCGCCGACTGCTTCGGCTCAGACCCCGATCCCTTCCTTGGAGCCGAGGAGATTGCTCTCAGAGGCTGGCGAGGGTGAATCTCCTTCGGTTTTTGAGGTAGTGGAGAAGGTACTGTCGAGATCCTCCAGATCCCCGGTTCAGGTTGTGGATCCACCCGTACCCCCACTGTATGAGGGTCTGTCTTCCATCATCCGACCATCGGGACAGCCTGCCCAAGCCCTCCAGCTAGTTCCTGTTGAGGAACAACAACCCGTGGACGAGCCCTCTTCGGATAGCCCCACCGAGGAGGTTCCTCGGAAACGGTGTAAAAGGAGGCACCTGGACTCCCCCGAGTCCGTTACCACTGACACGGGCTTAGATGATAGGGAGGGTTCCCCAAGGTCACCCCCTGAAGATGTCTCCTTTGGAGACATCATGGAAATGTTGCGTATTAGAGGGGGGTGGTCTGCCCAAAAACCTTCCCTTGATGAATCCGTGTTCCTGGAGGTGTTTGAGGCAGGCCCATCTACTTCTTGGGTGTCCCCTCCGGCCGACCCCCTGGTTGACTTAATTACCACCAGGGCGTGGAAGGAGCCCGACACCGTGGAGCCAATACCTAGACGTCCTGACAAAATACTGAGCCCCCCCGCAGATAGGCAATCGTGGGCCAAAGGATCCCCCGTTGATGCCATGTTGGTGGCGGCGGCCACCAAGAAAGAACTCGCCCGGGAGAGTTCTGTGGTCCACCCGCCAGATAAAGAATCTCGAGCGTTGGACCGGATTGGGAAGCGGATGTTTGCTTCAGCGACCTTTTCTATAAGGGCGCTGAACTATATGGCACATACCATCAGGCTACAGCGAGACTTGATCAAGGAATACGCTGCAGCCCCCCCAGAGTCCATGTCGGTCGGAGACAGGAATGTGTTTACGACATGAATGGCCACTCTAAAATCCATCTCCAATACGTCTATGCGGCTCCTCTCTCATGCTTCGGAGGGGGCCGCTAGAGCCAGCAGAGCAGGGGTCGTCTTACAACGTCATGCCTGGCTCCGTCTTTGCGACTTCACGGATCCCTTCAAGGCGTCCTTCGCGAACGCCCCCTTTGACGGTTCTGCTCTTTTCGGCAAGACCGTTCGCGATATGCTGGTCCAAAGCGAAAAGGACAGGAAGATGCTGTCTGCCGTCGGAGTCCGCTTCTCTAGTCCCCAAAGATCCTTCTCCAGGAATCAGAGGGGACGCAAATCTCAGCAATCCCATCCAGCTGCTGACCACTCGTCCTCTAGAGGCAGAGGAGGACAAGGTGGACGCCGGCCCAGAGGCAGAGGGGGGCTGCGTAATTTCGGGTCTAGAGAACCTTTCTCGGACAGACCCGCGCAACAGCCTTGAGGGCTTGCCCGACTGTCCCTCTCTGGAGGCAGTCGGGGGGCGGTTGACGGGAGCACCTGTCAAACTGGGAGTCCCTTACAACAGATCGATGGGTGCTCCGTATTATTTCCAGAGGTTACTTCATTCCTTTCCTAAATCTTCCCCCCAAAACCAGCCACCTCCCCGATGTACCACCCGATCAGAGGGAGGAGGCGGCTTTAGAAATTTTAAAGCTGCTAAGAAAAAGAGCCATCCAGCCCGTCCCCCCAGATCAGTCCGGATTGGGTTATTACTCAAGGTTCTTTTTGGTGCCAAAGAAAACGGGGGACCTCAGACCCATTTTAGACCTTTCCGCTCTGAACCTGTTTATACCCAAGGAAAAGTTCTGGATGGTCACTCTTCAATCTATCCTCCCCTTTTTGTGGGAGAACGACTGGATGTGCTCCATAGACCTCGAGGATGCGTACTACCACAGTTTAATGGACAGACGATCCAGGAGGTTTCTCCGCTTCCGGCTCGGAGCCAGTCATTATCAATTCAGGGTTCTTCCATTCAGCCTCACTTCAGCCCCCAGAGTGTTCACCAAAGACATGGTGGTGGTTGCTGCCCACCTGAGACTTCAGGGCATTCAGGTCTTCCCGTACCTAGACGACTGGCTCCTTACCGCGACCAACAGGCATCAGCTCTCAGTAGCGAGAGATTATGCACTGACTCTAGCCCACAACCTAGGCATTTCAGTAAACCTGCAGAAGTCCTGCCTGTGCCCCACTCAAGCCCTGGAATTCATAGGGGCCAGGTTGGATACCCGAATCTCTCGAGCTACCCTAACATCAATCAGACTGAACAGCTTGTCTTATCAGGTGTTAGCCCTTCTACAGAATCCTTCTCCTCCAGCGGAGTTAGTCCTGAGGGCACTAGGGTCTATGGCAGCCGCGATCGGTCTTTCCCTCCATGTCCGCCTGCGAATGCGGATATTGCAATGGACCCTTCAAGTCCAATGGTCCCTCTTGCTCCACCCGTTGAACACGCCCATACCGCTGAGCAGAGTTTGCAGGGACTCCCTTCTTTGGTGGTTGCATGCGCGGGAACTCAGAGAAGGGAAGCCCTTTGTGATCCCCCCGGTCGAAGCCACGCTGACCACGGACGCTTCTTGCCTCGGGTGGGGGGGGCATTGTTCAGGCAGATCCGTTCAAGGCATGTGGACTCCCCTAGAGACCGCATTGCATATCAATGTCCTAGAGATGAGGGCGGTGCTTTTGGCGTTGCAAGCCCTCTATGACCTTCTTCCCCTCGGGACTATTGCAATCCAGACAGACAACATGTCTGTAGTCTGGTACATAAACAAACAGGGAGGAACCTGATCTTACCCCCTGTGTCGAGAGGCCATGAGAGTTTGGGAATGGGTGATCTCCACCAACCGCTTTCTGGTAGCAACACACATCCCGGGACGATCCAACATATTAGTGGACAAGCTAAGTCGGGTGCTCCTCACTCCATACGAGTGGTCTCTGAATCCATCTGTTGAGAAACAGATCTTCCACAAATGGGGTCAGCCTTGCTACGATCTTTTTGCTTCTCCTTTAAACACAAAATGCAGCGAGTACTTCGCAATAATTCCACCCAGAGGGGAAACCCCCAGAGATGCTCTGGTCCATGCTTGGCCTCCCGGGCTCCTTTATGCTTATCCTCCCCTTCCTCTCATGATGAAGTTCATTCAGAAAGCCTGTCGGTTAGGGAGCAGAGTTATCCTCATAGCCCTATTCTGGCCTTGGCAGATCTGTTTCCCCTTTCTGCGTCTCACAGTGTGGCTCCTCCGTGGATTCTGGATCCCAGTCCAGAACTGATTTCTCATCCCGCGGATTGCCCAGCGCCCAACCTGGTCAGCCTCAAGCTTGCGGCTTGGCTGATCCAGTTCTATTAATGGCTAGGACTCCCGGTATCTCATCTCCCGTGAAGGCCATTCTGGTTGCGGCTCATAAGCCATCTACCAGAAAACTTTACAACAGTAAGTGGAAACGTTTTTCCATTTGGGCAGAAGATAAGGGCTTGGACCCATTTACTGTCCCTATCCCGACCATCCTAGACTTCCTCTCATTAGTCTTTCATCAGGGAGCAAGCGCTTCTACGGTTAAGTTACAATTGGCGGCCATCTCCCATTTTCATGTGGGTGATGGCATAGGTTCCTTAGCATCTACAAAGTTGTGCAAAACCTTCTTACGAGGCATCTTCCTTCTAAATCCACCAATAAAGTCTGTGATTCCCCCATGGGGCCTCACTCTAGTCTTGCAAGCCTTAACAAGTCCACCTTTCGAACCTGCGGCCTCAATTCCGTTGAAGTTCTTGTCATGGAAAACAGCCTTTTTAGTGGCCATTACTTCGGCCAAAAGGGTTTCAGAATTACAAGCCTTGTGTATGAAGCCTCCTTACCTTATCTTTCAGGACTAACCCATCTTTCTTGCCTAAGGTTGCTTCAGAAGCAAATATAAATCAATCACTAAATTTACAGGTGTTTTTTCCCACGTTTCAGAACAGGGGAGAATACACATTACACAAATTGGATGTACACAGACAGCTGCGTTTCTACTTGCATAGGACTAGAGAGTTTCGCAAGTCGGACCAGTTATTTGTCTCGTATGCAAAATCAGCCATGGGTAAAGCCATTTCCAAAGTTACTGTGGCAAATTGGATTCGTCAGTGTATTATTCAGAGGTATATATCGTCTGGCAAACCAGCCCCGGTTAATATCCGTGCTCATTCTACAAGATCTGTAGCCACTTCAACAGCCTTCTGGTCTAGGGTTCCAGTGGACGACATGTTCAGCGGCTACTTGGTCCTCTTCTCATACGTTCATTTCTTATTATAAATTAGATGTGATTTGAGAAGTAGGGCTTCTTTTGGCTCCGCGGTGCTTTGGAATATCCTTCCGTAAGGACCACCCAGGTTCTTATAAGTAGCTGGGGACTCTGTCCCACAGGTTGCAGAGCAAATGAAGTAACTACTTCAGATAAAGAAGTTATGTACTCACCATAACGTTCCATCTGAGTAGGTACTTCATTTGTCTGCAACCGACCCCCCCTGCCATCCCCCGAACCTTTCGGGATTTTCTGATCACCTTTGCAGTTGATTGTTCATGTTTACAGGTTGGTAAGGCAAAAAAAACGATAATGATCTGAGGTAATGTGGTTGGTAGCAGGGGATTATGGGTAGGGGAGGAGCTAGGAGCTCGGATCTTGGAGCTTGGTGAGGTGCCGGTTCGGATCCGAAGTCGGATCCGATACCCACAGGTTGCAGACAAATGAAGTACCTACTCAGATGGAACGTTATGGTGAGTACATAACTTCTTTTTTATGTGTGCGTGTGTGTATATGTATATGCGCGCGCACACAAGTCGCAAAAGATAAATGTTATCTAGAAACAGGGGTTAAGGTAGGTACTGTACGAGTTTTCTTCTGTGTACATTGTATCTTTTTTTTAGCCTTTGAGGTTTTACAATCTGGTCTAAAAGCATTCCTTTTTAAGGTATTGGGTGTAATTAACTTTTAGGTTATAGAAATGCAAAAGTGCTTAGTAATATGAATTTATCATTAAGCTCATTTGTTTCCATAAAAATATGGTGACATCTGGCACAGCAGTGTAATGCCCGGTGTGGTGGATTTAAGGTTTTGACTTCTATAGTAGACTTTAGCTACAGACCTTGGTAAAATTTAATGCAGTTTTGTCAAGAATTGTCAACACATTTTAAAACTGATTTGGCTGCCAGTATTGTAATTTGAAATGGTGCATTCTTAGCCCTTTCCACTTGAAAGGTGAAAGTAACTAATGCTTTTTTGTAGTTTTTTACAGTACATTTCACAGGAGGTGAACTTCTTGGAAGGAAATGATTCTTCTGCTGCTCCCTCCAAAGAACAGTTGGAACAAGAGAAACAGTTGCTTTTGTCATTCAAGCCAGTAATGCAGAAGTTCCTTCATGATCATCTTGATCTACAAGTCAGTGCACTGTATGCTCTACAAGTACACTGCTACAACATGAATTTCCCAAAAGGTAGGTTAAAGGTTAGATTTTTTTTTACTTAAAAAGTAGAACACCCGTTCAGTGGCTTGACAAAGCATCTTTTAAACTAAGATTTTCTTAACCAAGTAATATCCTCAGCTGACCCTCTTAAGGCCTCTCTGTTTGAAATGCTGCATGTTTAGGGTAGTTTGTCTGCAGCTGAATACATCAACCACTAGCAATGCAATGGGGTTGTTTTTTTTTTTTTTTTGAGCTGACCTATGCTTTCAGCAGTAGTCATTGATGGTTACTGCTAAGTGGCAGATGTTCTTCGTGTTTCACTGTTGCAGTCATTACATTTGGGTTATCTGCCTACAGGTAGCCCTCAGCCGGCCTGAATATCAAAGACTTGGATTCCTGCATCGGATGCTTTCTCTTCTTCCATGATGTCAGGGGTATAAAACATGCAGCCGACGCCATTACATCAGTCTTTCTCATCGCGTGGTGCCTGAAGCAGTTTGCAAGTGCCAGTCGGCCGACTCCTGCAATTTTCGTTTTCGAGTTTCAGAACAAAAGTCTTCAAAAAAGCTAAGTACCCCGTCGGGGAACTTTTTTCTTGCTCTTTACCGATGTCATGAAGATTTTCATTCGTACTGCATTCCTTGCTTAGGCCCAGACCACAACGTTCCTCGCTGTCGGTTTTGTGCCTTATTCATCCCCCGAACCATTCGTCTGTATATTTTCGCAGCAAATTATTTTGGTACTCTGTTTAACTATCCAGAAATGCCTTCCGCAAGCCATCCGACTACCAATATTCAGAAAAAACTAAAGGATACAGAGACAGACCGCATAGGTCCAAAACTGCCGACGACGCTTCCGTTAAGCTAGTCATCAGTTCGCCGGTACTCAGTGAGGTGCTTTAGCAGCCCCTGATACCCACTACTTCAGAATCGCAGGCCTCTACTGAGACCCATTTGGAGTCCGGTATGCCGCGAGATGCTTTGACTATGGAACCTGCGGATGTCTCTGCCTTGGATGGGTCCGGAGCCTCTGCAGGCACCGGCTTCTGAGGGTGTATTCAGGCCTACAGATTTGCATTTTAAACCAACACCATCTTCTTCATCAAGGCCTGAAGCTCGACACATGCCTAGAAAACTGACCTCCAAACCGCATGGTCAGGCCCATATGCCTAAAAAACAAATGCTAAGAATGGCTGAAGACCTTACTTTAATTAGGGAAAGCCAGCCTTTCCCCCTGTAAGTGACCTAAAACTGATTTTTCCTTCTGATGCTTCTGATCAGGATTCTGAAATTTCTGTTTCTTATGATTACCGGGATTTACCCTCCTCTACCTATGAGGATTCTAATGCAGCGGGTTTCATTCCCTCTGCTTCCCCTCCAGAATATTTTTCTTTTGGTGAAACCTTGCACACTTTTAGGGAGGATTTCCGCTGGGAAAGCCTGGATTACTCTCACTCCAAAAAGAGGCTTAGGGAATTCTTATTCCTTCCTCAGCACAGGCCTTTAGCTATCTCTCCTGTTCTGGACATTGTAGATGATGCCTTCTTGGAATCTAGCCTGGCTCCAGACTATCTCCAGCCCCCACAAAACCTGACCGGTATTACAGAGGACCTGACTCTCTCAAGTTCCTCTTCAAGAATCCTGCTGCAGATCCAGAGACCATTTCCCAAGGACCTAAGGGCATTAAGGCTACTGCTGCCAAAAATCCTACCCCCTTTGATAGAGATTCCAGGGCCTTGGACAGATTGGGTAAGAAGGTATACACTTCTGCTACTTAGGCCATTAGGGCCTTAAATTGCCAGTTTCATATGTTAAAGTATCAGCAGCATATTATGGGACTACTTAAACAGAAAATGATGTTGATTCCTGACTGTGCTGAACATAAAAAATTACAGGATTTAATGCATTCTGCTGAGCAAGTTGGTAAACCTACTTTGCAATGTGGATGTTCATCGTGTTTCACTGTTGCACTCATTACTCTTGGGTTATCCTGCTGGCAGGCTACCCGCAGTCGGCCCGAATTCCAAAGTCCTGGTCTGGCTTCAGTTGCTGTCGCCTCTTCCCTGATGTTAGTGCACCAGGAGTATAAAAGATGCAGCCGACGCCGTTTTCTTCAGTCTTTCTTGCCGCGCGGTGCCTGAAGCAAAAGCAATTCGCAAGTGCCGGTCGGCCGACTCCTGAGAGTTTCAAAATCGAATTTCAGATCCAAAGTCTTCATTAAAGCTAAGTACCCCGTTGGGGAAACTGTTTTCTTGCTCCAGACCGATGTCAGAAAAATGAATGAAATGAATGGCCTCCCTGATATTCCTGCCCTTGCGCACGTGTCATAATAATTGGTTTCTATTAGAGAAAAGGTCATTAACAATGATTGGCAATAAACACATGGCAGCAGCCATTTAATCCATCTGAAGTCTGTGTTATTAGTAATATTTACCTTTTGGTTACATTGACTTGTTAAACATGGAATTCAATGTGGTTTTGACTCTTTAGAAGCATCTTGCAGGGCTGCTGTCACTGGGTCTGTACTTAGAAGGCATGCTTGGCTTAAGGAGCAAAACTTGCCAGATAGTGTTAAAGCTGAATTACTGGATGCTTCCTTAAACCAAGACCACCTGTTTGGCAACAGGGTAGAAGTTGTCCTTAAAAAGATGGAGGTTAAATCTATGCAAACTGTTAAAAGATTTCCTGCAATTACAGCCTCCCAGATTTAGTAGCATTGGCCTTCTAAGAATTGGTCCTTTCCGGTCTCTTCCAGGCCTTCTCAGTCCAAACCCAGGAACAGCAGACCACCTAGGTTACAGTCTCAGGCTACACACAGGCTTAGGCAGTGGGGGGCTCCCACTTCCAAAGCTGGAAGTAGTAAGACACCCCCCTATGGAAAAATGTCACAATGACTTAACCTTAACCCTTCTATGCCCTGTTAAACTCCTGCTCTCTTAGGATGAAAGCTCGCCCTGCATGCAAAAAAATGGGAACTCCATTACCCCAGGACAAATGGGTTTTTAATATAGTTTCCCAAGGATACAGATTCCACTTTCACACCTTACCAACCACAAACGATTGGTCAGAGGCTCAACAGCAGATTCTTTCTCTAAGTATCAGGGTTATTCAACCTGTCCCAGCAGAAGAAAGGGGACAAGGGTTTTACTCAAGACTTTTCCTGGTACCCAGAAAAGACAGCTCCTGGTGTCCTATCCTGGACCTCTCTGTTCTAAACTCCTTTTTGGTAATGCGAAAATTCAAAATTGTAACACTTCAACAGCTGCTTCCTATGCTAGGCAAAGATGCCTGGTTGGCAACCTTAGACTTAAAGGAAGTTTACCTGCACTTTCCAATAAGGGAATCTTGCAGGAAATACATACGCTTCAGAGCAGGCTCTATGCACTTTTGGTTGTCTGCACGTCCCTTTGGCTTATCTACTGCACCCAGGGTATTCACAAAGTGTCTAGCTCCAGCCATTGCATTTTGCAGGCAGAGAAATAATCAGATATACCCGTATCTGGACGATTGTCTAATTCAGGCAGAAAGCCAGGACATGCTATTAAAACATCTGCCATTTGTAAAGAAACTTCTAACCTTGCTGGGATATACCATAAACGAAAAGAAATCTCATCTGGTACCCTGCCAACAGATTGTATTCCTTGAACGCAACTTCCCAGATGGCTTACCTCACGCCAGAGAAACAAGTTTGACAGTGTACTTCAAACTACTGGCCACAAAGACACAGCTGTCTGCAAGGAAAATTTTGCAAGCCCTGGGGTTCATGGCCTCTTGCATTCTTCTAATTCCATATGCAAGACTGCATATGAGGAAACTACAATGGTATCTAAAAAGCCTATGGTGTCAGCATTCTCAGGACCTGGAATCAATGACTCCTATCATTCCTTGTATAAAGGCAGAGTTCTTCTGCCACCTCAACAAGGGGCTCCCTTTCAATCTACCCCCTGCCGCCCAATCCCTGACTACAGACGCATCAGACTGTGCATGGGGGCCTCACTTGGCAGGGCAGTGCATTCAGGGCAAATGGAACCCGAGTCAGATGCACCTGCATATCAACCGAAAAGAGATGTTAGCTGTACAGAATTCTCTGACAGCCTTCAAGGACCACATCCTTCCAGGACAATTATTGGTTAAGATGGACACCACCACAGTTATGTAGTACATAAACAAGCCGGGGGGAACCCACTTGTACCCTCTCTGCAGACTAGCCATGGCTCTGTGGAACACAGCCTTGAGCTACCAAGTGCACTTACAAGCTCACTTCCTACCAGGCAAGCTAAATTCACTGGCAGACCTAAGCAGAAATCTCATGGACCCACACAAATGGAAACTGGAACCAAAAATGTTCAACCTCTTGAGGAACAAATGGGGGACTCCAGAGATGGGCCTGTTTGCCTCCCCCCAGAACTACCAATTGGACAAATTCTGCACAAGGACTCTCCACAGTCAAGATTGGAAAGTGGATGCCCTGTCCTTCACCTGGGGAAACCTCTCGGTTTATGCCTTTCCCCCCTCTGCCTCCTCTCGAAGGTCATGCTAAAGATCAAACAGGACATACCAAACAGTTTTTATTGCACCAGACTGGCCTCGCCAGCACTGGTACCCCCTCTTGCGCAGCATACTGCTGGATCCATGGCACCTACCTCAGACACTTTCCCTACTGTCCCAGCAGGCGGGCCAGATTCTGCACCCTCAGCTTCAAACCCTGAACCTTGCAGCCTGGTTAATTCCTTGAGCTGTCCAATAGCATCCCTCAGTAAGTAAGTGCTAGAGGTCATTCTGGTAGCAAGAAGACCTAGTACTAGAAAATTGTATGCTGAAAAGTAGAAAAGATACTGTTCCTGGAGCCAGACCCCCAGGGTATGGGCTCTGTGGTGCCCAGTTTACCTCATATTCTTCAGTACTTAACAGAAATGCTCCACAAGGGCCTATCCTTCTCGTCAATTAAAATTCATGCCTCTGCAATTTCAGCACATTATAATACTGAACCACCCCTCTTCTTTCACCCCCTGTTAAAACAATTCCTCAGAGGTGCTAAACATTTAGGACCCCCCCCCCAGGTGAGCCCCTACTCCAGCCTGAGACCTTAACTTTGTGTTGGAAAAGCACACTCTCCCTCCATTTGAACCAGCTGCAACTGCAAAGTTGAAATTCCTTTCTTGGAAGACAGCCTTCTTTCTAGCCATCACTCCAGCAAGAAGAGTGTCTGAAATACAAGCCCTCATGACAGTGGAGCCCTTCATTACCTTCCATGCAGACAGGGTTTCCCTCAGGACCAATCCTTCCTTTATGCCCAAGGTGGTGTCTAGTGTGGCCCTAAATCAGTCTATTCATTTGCCTACCTTTTTTCCTAATCCACAAAACAAAGGAGAACGAATTCTGCACTCTTTGGACGTGCACAGACAACTTAGATTTTATTTGGACAGGACGAAGCCTCTCAGAAAATCTGAACAGCTGCTAGTTGGCTTTGCTGCAGGGGCAGAGGGGAAGGCCATTTCAAAGCAAACCATTTTTAAATGGATAGCCCATTGCATTCATTTCTGCTATAAGCTTGCATCTACCTCTACAGCTTTTCTCAGAGGGGTCCCTACCAGGGACATCCTAGAAGCTGCTTCCTGGACCTCTGTTCATACCTTCACCAAGCATTACCACATCCCTATTTTTTTTCTAAATCCAGAGCTGGTTTTGCCACTGCAGTATTGCAGGGCTTAATAGCTGGTCCTAATGCTCTCTAACTTCCTCCTCCCTTCCTTAGGTTCATAGGTAGGTACTAGGCTATTGGCCCTAGGGCCTATACAAGCCTAGCCAAAAATGTACCCTGGCTTTCGCCACCCACGAAAATTATTTTCCTGTGCCCCTGTCAAGCAGAACCACAGAAGTGATCGCCAGGGTGAATTTCCTATTATCCATCCAATCATCAAGATTTTTCTTGAAGAGTGCTAATGAGGAGCTCTGTTTGACATAGGTAGTGTGTTCCAGAGTATGGAAAGTCTCTGGGACAGGAATCTATCCCTCCAGCATGTTCTGTTTATTGTGGTGACAAGGTTTAGGTCACTAGAGCGTGTAGCTCTGAGGGATTGGGATTTCTTTAAGTGGAGCATGTCCAACAGCTCTGGGTTTGACATAGCTTTGTATGTTAGGCAGAGATCACCTCTCAGTAGGCGATATGCGACGGTGTAAAGCTGGAGTTTTTTGAGACTGTTTGCGTAAGGCATCTGTTTGAGGCCAGTAATCCTCTTTGTGAGGTATTGTTGTGGCCTTTCCAGTTGTTGTAGATGTCTTGTGAGGTACATACCAAAGGGGGCGTTGTACTCTATAATGGGTCTAATGAGTGATGAGTAGAGGGGAACAATGACCTCTTTTTGTCTGGATGAGAAACCTTTTGTGATGAGGTGTGCCATGTAGAAGGATTTCCTGACCACTTTGGCGATGTGATTTTCAAAGGAGAGACTACTGTCCACTTGTGTCCCAAGGTCTCTTATTACACTTTTGATGTTAAGTAGACTACCGCCTATGTGGTAGTTCATGGGTACAGAATTTTTACCAAAGGGGATGACTGCACTTTTTGGCATTGAGCTTGAGACCATGTCTTTGACACCAGGCATCTGTCTCAGTGAGGTCCTTTTGTTAGGATGTCCACATCTTTAGGAGTTTCAATTATGGCTCCTAGTTTGCAGTCATCTGCAAATTTAGTTAGTCAAAGACCTTCTGTGTTAGCCTGTACTTCAGAGAAGTAGATACCAAACAGGAGAGGACCCAGGACTGAACCCTGTGGTACTCCACTTGTCACTGGTCTGAAGTCTGATTTGGAGTCTGCTACTTTCACAGTGTGGGTTCTTTCAGTAAGCCAGTTGGCAACCCATCTTGTGACATAAGGATTTATACCTAGTTTAGTGAGTTTATCTATAATTCCAGAGTGGGGGATGGTGTCAAACGCCTTGGCGCGATCTAGATAGGCTGTGTGAACCACCTTACCCTCATCTATGGCATTGGTGAGTTCTTCAAAGAAGTCTATCAGGTTTAGGAGACATGATCTGCCTTTTACAAACCCAAACTGTGTGGGGTCCAGGGTTTGGAGATCTCCAATGTCTTTGTTTATGAGTTCCATGATGATACGTTCCATGGCCTTGCAGACTAGGCTCGTCAGGCTAATGGGGCGGTAGTTCCCGAGGTCTGTTGTGGCCCCCCCCTTTGTGGAGTGGGATAACTGTTGCGGTGCGCCATTCAATGGGCACAAAGCCTGAGGTGAGGCTATGATTGAACATGGTACTTAGGTGAGGCTATGATTGAACATGGTACTTGGGTGGGGTTGCCAGTTCATTCTGTAGTTCATGTAGAAGGCAGCCTGGGATGTTGTCGGGTCCCATGGATGCTGTGTTCTTGGCTTTGGAGAGTGAAGTTTTTACCTCTGCAGCCGTGATTACAGGAACTTTGCATTCTTCCGGTATAAAGATGGGCCCTTTAGGTGGTGAGAGGGGGGTAACGTTAGCACTGAACCTATCTGCCAGGATGTTGGCAATATCAGTTGTTTCTGTATATTTAGAGTAATTGTGCTGTAACTCAGAGCAGATCTGAGTGTTGCCATTGAGATTTTTGACATAGCTATAGAATGCTTTGTGGTTGTCTTTAGAATTAGCTTTGGGAATCTACCCAAATTTAATGACTGCAACAGTGAAACACGAAGAACATAGTACAGTTGTGTACACTTACCATAAATGTAGATGTTCGAGTGTATTCACTGTTGCAGTCCTGGTTACCCACCCTCCAGCCCCCTCACTTCTCTTGGCTCTACCTTTGCTTCTTGTTATAAGCTTTCTGGTGTATTTGCTTTTTGATGGAGGTGTAACATATATAATTGCTTCCCATTGTGGGGGCACCTGACATCTGGGGCAAGAAAAATTGATGTAATGGCGTCAGCTGCATGTTTTATATCCCTGACTTAATGGAAGAAGAGACTGCATCCGGCGCATGAGTCCAAGACTTTGATATTCAGGCCGGCTGAGGGCTACCTGCAGGCAGATAACCCAAATATAATGACTGCAACAATGAATACACTCTAACATCTACATTAATGGTAAGTGTACACAACTGTACTTTGCCTTTCTCCTCCTGTTTAAGTGTTAAATGTCGTGGTTGCATGATGAGCAAGAGCTAGTTTTGAATTTTGAAATGGTAGCAACATTATTTTGTTTGCTCCCCCCCAGATGGTCTTTGTGTTTCACTGTTTTAGTCATTACATTTGGGTAATCTGCTGGCAGGCTGCCCTCAGTTGGCCTGAATTCCAAAGTCTTGGGTCCTGTGTCGGTTGCTGTCTTCTCTTCCATGACGTCAGGTCATCAGGGGTATAAAACATGCTCAATGCCATTTTCTTTAGTCTTTCTTGCCGCGCGGTGCCCGAAGCAGAAGCATTTCGCAAGTGCCGGTCGGCCGACTACTGAAATATTCGAGTTTGAGTTTCAGAACTGAAGTCTTCACTAAAGCTAAGTACCCTGTTGGGGAAACTTTTTTCTTGTTTTTTACCGATGTCAGAAAAAGTTAATTGTATTACTTGTGGGAAGCAAATACCTTATAAGGATTTCCATTTATACTGTATTCCTTGCCTAGACCCTGATCACAACTTGCCTGGCTGTCGGTTTTGTGCTAGATTTAACCAACGCCATATTAAGTGTCAGTATAGATTTGCATCAGAGTATTTTGGAAACCGATTTAACTACCCAGAAATGTCGTCGGATAGCAATCCGATTACCGGAGTACATAAAAAACGCAAAGAAAAGGACAGAGAAAAAG